>NC_022009.1:31706916-31733433 GCF_000317375.1 Microtus ochrogaster | reverse complement strand
GGAAGGAAGGAAGGATGGATAAAGGGAAGGAGGGAGGGAAGGAAGAAAGAAATGAAGGAAGGAAGAAAGAAATGAAGGAAGGAAGAAAGGAAGGACGGATGGAAGGAAGGAAAAACATAGGCAGAAGAAGCAGGAGTAGCACAAGAAGCAGCAGAAGAGGAGGAAAAGCAGTTGTAGCTGAAAATGCAGTACTTGTTATAAAAATATAGAATGAGAAAATTTTGCTTCCTATCATGACAAGAGTCCATCTGGCTGTTCCTCTGTTCTTACCATTCACTGTGACTCAGTTTGGAGTTGTAGTGAAAGACTATGTCAAATCTAGGAGAAACCATGATGAGCTGAGTCTGTTGGGACCAACGAACACAGCTCTTCAGTGATATTTGTATGAAAAGATTTACAGGTCAGATCTGAAGCCCCAAAACAGAATGATCCAAAATAGAGGCTTGGAACTAGAGAAAAGTAGCTAAGAAAAATTATGGTTCTTATAGATGAAACATAGTTCCCCAAACCCGCAGAAACCACAAAACAATCCATGACTACCTAAAACTCCAACCCCAGGGAATTCAATTCCACTTTACAATTTCCATGAACATTGGGCAAACACATGGTCTAAATACAAACAGAAGCACTTTTTTTACACATATAAAAATAAACAAATCTTTTAAAATGTATAGACTTCACAGTACATGTTATATCAGAGCAAACATTAATTTCACAACACTAAAATCAATTTAAATGGTAAGAAACAAATTATTAAACTTGAAATACCCAAATCTTCAGCTAACTTTCTAAAATAATTTATAAATCTTTTTTCATATATTTTATTTTCACGTTTGACAAATTTGTATAGGTACTGTGTTTGCATAATCCCTCCCACTCTCTCTCCTTCCTACATCTTTTCCTATTGCCCTGTCTTCTCAAATTAACAGTCTTTTATTATTTGATTTTTATTATTATTGTTTTACACACAAAAACAAATATATAAATACAACATGATGTATTCATTTAGTGTTTGTCTTTGTTAGATTAACTATTGTTTTGAAGATACACCATGACCACAACCACTCTTATAAAGGCAAATATTTAATTGTGGTGGTTTGTTTATAGCTTCAGAGGTTTAGTCCATTATCATTATGATGGACATGGTGGTACACAGGAAGCTATGGTGCTGGAGAAAGAGCTGAGAGTTTTACCTCTTGATCAGCAGACAACAGGAAGTGAACTGTCTCACTGGGTATTGGTTGAGCCTCAAAGTCAGTTCAACAGTGAAGCTTCCTCCAGCAAGACCATACCTACTCCAGTAAAGCCACACCTCCTAATAATGCCACCCTATTGGGAGTAATTTTCTTTCTAACCACTACACTGTTCCTTAGGTTTATATGTGTTTAAGGCTTCCAACTTGGGATTTGCTTACACACACACACACACACACACACATACACACACACACACACACACACACACACACACCATTGGTTTGTTATTCTTAGAAGTTTTGAGGAAAACGAAAATGATGAAACCTTTATTCTTTTTCTTTGTATTCCTTTTAAATATTGAAGCCGGGCGGTGGTGGTGCATGCCTTTAATCCCAGCACTCGGGAGGCAGAGGCAGGCGGATCTCTGTAAGTTCGAGGTCAGCCTGGTCGACAAGAGCTAGTTCTAGGACAGGAACCAAAAGCTACAGAGAAACCCTGTCTTGAAAATAAATAAATAAATAAATAAATAAATAAATAAATAAATAAATATTGATAAGGACCTGTTTTAAAATAAGAGAAAATATGTACATATAGACACATATATTCACTGCTAATAAAATACAAGCATTGTTAAAATTGGTGAAATTGAAAAAAAATCATATTATGGTAGTTTGATTAAAGTTTATAGCCCAAATAACTATAAATATATTGTGATTACTTATTGTAATTATAACCAAACACATGCCAGAAACAAGTAAGAAAGTGTTTATTTTGCTCATGGAGATTGGAGATGTTTCTCTGCATTCTTAGTCATTATAAATCAAAATCATCTATATTTTACCTTAGATTTGAATGGATAAGATTCTATTTATTCTTCCTTTCTTTTCCAGTGCTAAATGGAAATAATCACTAGTGTGGTCACATTCAAGCTGAGCAAACAGTTTTGTGATAATAACTTTAATTTTAATGTTCAAGTGTAGGTACAATATGCACACATGGAAACAAACTGCAAGGCAAAAATATCTGAATGAAGAAATAAAACAACAAAGTCACTAAGAGAAGTTAAGCAATGAAGCAAAATCAATGATCTTGCTTCTCTTTAATCAAATGAGTTAAATAAAAAAATCAAATATAAGTGATGCAGAAGAGACTCCAAGATAAGGGAAAATTCTGGCAAATTTTACTCATATGTGTATTTAATAGGAGTAGATTCCACCCGAAGGATAAATGTGACATGTAACTACCATTTTATTCCCATTTATATTAGGTAGTAATTTGATGCATAATGACACTCACAGATTTATTTGGAAGTAGTTTACGACAACATAAAGGGAAGAGTGACATTGGCAAATTTGGACAGAGCAAAGCAAACTTCTAAGGCCAGATGAAGCGCGTATCAGCCAAATGAGCTTGTAAAGCTATTCTCAAGGCTGTATCCATAAAGCTTCAAATTTCTGTGGCTCTGAGCTGCGAGATCATTTTAGAAGTCTGTAAAATCAGTAGGATGTTTGTTTTTTCAGTTATTTCCTTGAAAAATGGACTTCTCTGTCTCAATCTCTTAGGAACATCAACCCACACACTCAACAAATTGTCTTGGATTTCTGTTAATATTGACAGAAGGATGGTATTGTGTAAACAAATCGAGGCACTGTGATCTTACTCTAACCTAGTCACGGGTGCTGGCAATCCAATATATAAATAAATAAAGCCAACCGAACAGCAAGCTTCTGTTCTGCGAGATTTCCCAAAGCCTTGAAATTAAGGTTTTAATTTTTTCTAGATTCATTTTCCTCAGGCAAGTTTATAGGAGAAAATTGTTTCCTTTGGGCAAATTTATAAAGCAAGAAAATAAGAAAAAAAAATTTTCATCTCAGACCTGTTCAGCACATCATCTGAGTATGTTACTTCCATCTTCCACTTTCTAACCATGCATATTCATGGTCACTTCTCCCTTCTCCACTGCTACCAACTTCCTCAAAGCTGACATTTCCCTTTCTCCTCAACAGTGAATTTCCTTTCTTCCACACATATCACAGAAGGTGCAAAGCAATTTGCTTATCTTTTTCCATCCCACTTTCTATCAATTCCTCCCTCACTCTCTGGCATCTGTGAACAGGACCCCTTTACTCAGCCATCCCCTTGCCTGTAAAAGTTCACCACAGTCTCCTTGCTTTCTGGGGTACCTTAGCATGTAAGCATGTATCCCATTGGCTTGTTTTTCACTTCGTTCATCCCTCTGGTCAGAACTTGTTTCAAGTTGGCATTTTTGTGTGTGGAGATAGTTCATCAGGAAAGAGCACTTACTGCGCATATAAAAGGATCTGAATTTGGATAGCCGGCACCCATATGAATAATATGATTTAGTCATCTAAGTCTGTAATTCGAGATCTGGGTGGAAGCTGATAGGGAAGATCAACAGAGACATTGCTTCAAGGCAATAAGACAGGGACTGGTAACATCAGAGGAAGACACTCAGTCTCTTCTTCAATATTCTGTATAAAAGTACAGAGGCTTACATGTTCACAGACACTACCCACGCCACATACCAAGAGCAACCTTCTTTAGTCATGTGTGAGGAAGCACCATTTACCATTATCTATCTTATATTCATCATGTCTACTTGAAATGATTTCATATTTCCTTTTCATTTGTTCCTTCTTTCATTAGACTTTATGCTCCATGAAGTCTGAGTGTTTAACTTACTTACATGTGCACACACTGAACCTGGAGTAATGTTTCACCTCTGCTTGGATCATGATACGTCCTATCATTTTATAAAAAGCCCTCAAGTATTTCCTCTTTCAATAAGACTCCTAAAGTAATGAGCCATGTAAACAACAAGCAGAGATCTTCTTTCTCCAAAAATGACATTGAAAATTTAAGATAATATTTTGTGCAAAATATTTAATGTAAATATTTCTAAAATCGGGCACAAGAACAATATATTGGCTCCTCACTATCATCCAAAAAAACCAAATCATTAAAAATGTAAAAATTTTATTTTCTATACTATTGGCACATTAATGGGAGATCAGGAGAAATATAATCATGACAAGAAGCATAAGCATAGGAAGTAGGGAACACTTGCCGCATTTCTTTGGAAATGTAGAGAGCCCTGGATTAAAGCCGCTGATCATGCACAATATTTAAATCTCAGCTCTTTTGTTGATTCTTTAAAATAGAATTGGTTTGTCTGATTCTCAATTTATTTATCCATCACATGGGACCATGAAACTGAGTATCAATTTCATCTGAAGATATTAAACATATATGGGTACCTACAATTCTTTATTATAAATAAAAATGTGAGAACCCATGCTCATCTAGTTATAAATACTAACACTTGGAAACATGCCTCCTCTTCTGATTCCTATAAAACACACCAGTTACTTTTATTGCCGTCTCTTCCAAAAACATTGCGAGAAATTCAGCATCAATAACAAAAAGAAAGAGATGAAAAATTGTTGTCCATTCAGGTTTCCTCCTTTTACCTTTTACTATACATCTCTCTGCTTTTCCAGAGAGGTCAGTGTCCTTGATTAATAGAGTAGTCCTTATTTTAAGAGGTAGGAATATTTAGATATAAAGTTAACTCCGAGACACATTATAGATTCTTGGCAAGACAGGTCTATAATACAATATTTCTTTGGGACACATTATTGGCTTTTTCTTCAAATTTTCTTGGTACCACTTTCGAAAGTATAACCTCTGATGGGCAGTTCAGAAGCAAATTGAGATCTGGCATTACTGACTTTCACAGACCGCTGGTGCCCAGTGCTTCCCTCTGGATACTGAGTGCAGGATTGAGCATCACCGATGTCACCTTCAGAGTGAAGAATGGCAGCAGATTTTGTTGTTAACAGGAGTCCTATTATAATAACTTCATACCTCAGTTGGAGCAGTGAGACCAGGCACAATTATGGAACATTTTAGCTAAGCAGATGTGCCTCAATTCTTTGTAGAGATTACTCAATTCTTTCAAAGCTCAAGAGCAGCAATGACTTTCTCATAATGTTAGGCTTGGGAAATCAAGGCAGTGCATCAGCACTTTTTGCCCTGAAAACTTTATACCGGCTTGTTATTCTTTATGGAGGAAAAATGTTCAGAACTCGTGATTCTGCTGTTACTCACAAAGACGAGAATGAACCGGAAAAGGGATAGAGATGACTGAGGAATGTTTTGTCCAGAATATTCATCCACGCAAATGGCTGGTAAACTATTCACTTGTGGGGTCATAGCAGTGATTTGGACTGAACAGTGACATTTCTACAAGCAGAATGCAAGCAGAGAGAGAGGGCTCTTCCTGAACAAGCCACACTAAAGCTGCAAGGGAACCTTGGGCTGGAATTTGGTATCCAAACTTTGCTAAGAGAGTTTAGAGATGGCCAGAACAGACACTGTCCTTTTGTGTATGGCAATCGAACTGATTATGGCTCCCACCATCAAACAGTACTTCCTGCCACGTCCTCCCTTGTTTCCGTAAAGAGAGGGAACATGCTGGCTAATAGATTTCTCACTTAAATCTGGTACACTGTAGACCAGCAGATCCTGATTGGCAAAACTTTGCTTTTCTCTTGGACTAGGAGAATGCAGTTTCTGATTTAATTTGTGCTGAGATTCAGTGATCTTTCACACATTTTGATTAGGCATTTAAGCACCCAGCAAGTAATGATTGTGGACCTGCAGTTATCTGACTAGAAATAAATGGTTTTCTAAGGAGGAAAGAATATTTCCAAGGTAATTTCATTCTTCCATTATCAATTTTTAGTGGAAATATGTTTTTTGTGTATATAATCTCCTAACTCATAATTAATTAAGCCTATGATTACTTAAAAGTTTAGTAAATATGCAGAATATTTAGAGGAGAATAAAGTACTAATAGTTTCCCACCTTGAGGCTGAGGATATGACATGGACAGTTGTATGCATGCTACAAAAGCAGGGGAATCTCAGTTTGGTTTTCCAGAACCAATATAAAAATGCCCGATGTGTTGTGCATATCTGTAACTTCAATGTGTTGAATATATGGGTTGAGAAAGGTAGGGCTTGTTGGGCAGCAGGGGTAGCCAGCTGCACAGCACATGGTTCATGTGCACTCCAAGGCACACAAAGATATAGAACATGTGTATGCAACACACACACAACACACACACACACTGTATTTATTTAATATTTGAGGAGGAGTCTCATAGAGTCTGAATAGACTTCAAACTCTTCAGGTACCCAAGGAATAACTTGAATTTCTATCTCTCCTGTTTATACTCCCTATGTGCCAGGATTTGAGATATGCACTAATCCCCACCACTGCCTGGTTTACATTGTGCTACATCTCAGACACACAGCTGCCTGCATCTGAGTCAAGCATTTTCTCAAATGACCATTATCCATAGTGGCCTTTATCTTTACTAAAATTTCTTTTTATCCTGGTGCCTACCAACTTTATCAACTGCTGTGACAGATCTGGGAAGAAGTTGCTAATTCAATAGTCATGACACATAGCCATATTAGTAATTTATTGATACATTAATTAACTCGAAAAATATAGAGTCCAGATGCTTGGGAATCAGTAAACAAAACACTCTAATTTTATTCCCTTATCATTTTTATACACAAATAATTTTGTTCAAGAATTTTACATCCACATGCATATTAGTGCTAAAAGCACATAAAGTGTTAGCTTGCCCATCCACAAAAGGTAGAAGTTATGTTCAAACGTCATTGTTTTGTGTAAAAAGACTGTAAAGATGGTAACAATTATTCTTTCCATGTACTTGGTCACTACAAAGGGGAGCTGAATCTGGATTGTGAACGGTTTACCCCAAATCCCAAAGTATTCAATAATAGGTATATTATAAGTAAGTAGGGTCATATTTCTTATATTCAGTTGCCACAAAAATAGACAATACAATGAATGAGCACATTGGTATTTATTTATTTTCTTGTAGTTCCAGAGAATAATGGTCCAGAATTACTCAATCAGCAGATAAGACTTGTTCTTATTACTTTTTGGAATATTTGATTCTTTCTTTTTGTCTTTCTTTTTGCTGTAGGTACTTGTGACTGTCCTTAGTTTTCCTTGACTTTTGGTATCTTGCCAATGTTTATGTCTTCTGTTGCATGGAAATTAGTTATGTATATTTCTGTGTCCCTCTATCTTCACACAATTTCTTGTAAGAACAATATGTATTGAAGTTTGGATATGCCTGCTTCTAGTCTGACCTTATCTTGATTCTATTTGCAACTAGACTGTTTCCAATATGGTTCCATTTCACAGCATGGGAACTAAAATTCCAAAACAGCCTTTTAGAGACACAATTCAACTTAAATCACACACATCCCTTTGTCATTTTCATATAACAACAGGCAAATTCTACCCTCAGAAGAAATGTTTCATCTTACTGAGAATATTTTGGTTTTTATGCTAGAAGCAGTGAGTAGAGTGTAGAAAATATGGACTGTGAAGACAGTCTGTTACTTTTTAAAGTATAAAGCAGATTATAATTCTGTGAAAATTGTATCAAATGTTTTGAAAGTAGACAAGTAAAGTAATAGCGGTAACAATTCCTGAGCCTTTTTCTTAATTACATACCCTTGATTCTGCTTAGTTTCTTAAACAAACATCTGCAAGGAAAGGCAAGGAAAAATCCATAATTCTAATTGAGATTAGTGGCATTCATGTGTAGCACCCCATGAGAAATTGATATGGTTTGCTGTTCCTCTGGGCTTCTTCACCTCTATAAATTCCAGGTAGACTTACTTCCTGCCCTGGGAAGCAAGAACCACTCTTGAGAATGTAACTCATTTCTAAGGTATTTCCAGAACAGAGGAAAAGTTGTGCCAAATGTTACAAACCATATATGATCTCTGCCGTGAGACCTTCGAATGATTTCATTTACAAGCACATAAAGCTAACTGTAATTCGAGCCGCAGTTCTACAATGAGATGACCTGTGTATACTTGCTTTCCTGTGTTGACCCGGTTCAGCCTTCGCAGGGTGGATGTCGGTTGTATTTGTCAAGACTTCCCCCAACTTGTTAGTTCAAACAGGCATGTATAACGCTTAATCGGAAGGACACACAAGCTACAATTTTATCTTCCAATGCTCATGACAATTAAGTTTAAAAAAAATTCTTTTTTTAAGTTTGAATATTTCTATGGTAATTTAATCCACAATAAATTAGGCAAAAGAATCTAAAAATTTCCTGTGATTTGAAGAGATGAGAAACATGGAAAAGCTGCTAGCACATCAAAGACAGAATCAGACTTTCCTAGGTGGAGTAAAACAAGATTTTTAGTAAGCAAAAAAATATGTGTTGAAAATAACTCTACATTGGTAAACGATTTCAGTAGTAATTGGAGAAAATTAAGATACCACATCAGATATAAATTATATATTACTTAAGATCTTCAGAGTCATATATTTTGTTTTTGCTGATGAGATACTCAAAGTCTGACCTCTGGCCAACTTTCTGAAACCATAGCCCTGCAAACTTCTGTTCACCCTGAAGAGTATCCCTGTGCTGTGGTGATTAGACATTCCCAGCTTTAATCATAAATATCTCAATTCATAAAATCTTCCACATCCAGGGCCATTGGAACTATTAGTCTACTGATTTAGGCACCCGAAATGTGAACCACAGTGGGATCCAGTCCAGAGTTTGCATATACATTGTCCATGTGTATTGGATGATGAAGGATGAGGGACGGGGGCATTACATTGTTTTTAGTTAATTTGATCTAATAAAAACTTTGAGCAGATTAGTACATTATTTCTTCTTTATTTCCAGGTTGTCTTCATACATCATATGCTGTGTACTTTCCTTAAAGAATTACTCATAGGATTGAGCAGTCATTCCCATCCTAAGAAAGATACCTGGAATTGACTTTGGCCCTTCTTTGTGTCTATGGACAGAATGTCCACAGTACCAGTGCTCATTCTCCACAAATGATGATACTGTAGGGAGAATATTGTTTGAGGCAACTAAACCATGGACAATAGATTTGATGCCACTGAAAGAAACTGCAAGCAGTCATGCTTTGTACCATGTGTGTATACAGTTGTAGAACAATGTGAACAAGATTGAGAATCCTCACAGATCACCAAACCTGTCGACTCATTAGTAATTAACTTTGCAACTTTCAGAATTGTTCAATAATACAAAAGATTGTTTGTATTATAGACACCAAGTTCCACGTATGTTTGTTATAGCATGTTGATCAGAATAATAAAATAATTTTTATAAACTGTTTATGTAAGTATTAGTAAGAGGACAACATTCTTTACCACAGGCTTCTCTTTCAATGAATTCAAGTTTCAGAAGTCAGTCTACTACAAACATTCAGAATCAGATTTTGAAATGGTTAGTAACGATGATTTTATTCCTAGAAAGATATCAGAAAATGGATAAGTCAGAATCTATAATGATAAGCTAAGTCATAAAATATCAAAGGAAAACACACAAATGGTATCTCTCATATGTGGAAAGTATGCAATAATATGCATGTACGTATGTGAACAATGACATACATGTGTACAGGACAATATGTAAAAAAGAAAATAGTAAGTATCAGATTAAAAATTAGATATGAGAAAGGACTTAATGCAAGTAATAGACATAAATTACAAATGAAGATACAAAACTGCTTTTCTAGTTCTAATCCTGTCATGTATTTATCACTTTTGACTAAGGATATGTCCATTAATAAATACGTGATAAAGAAACTATAAACTCTAATGCTGATTTTATGGAAGTTTTTTGTTTGTTTATTTTTTGTTTATTTTTTTTAGTTGTTGAAAAAAATTTCCGCCCCCTCCCCGTTGTCCATTTCCCTCCCCCTCCTCCCACACATCGCCCCTCCCCCCACTCCTTCCCACTCATTCCCCCTCCCTCTTGAGAATGAAGAACAGTCCAGATTCCCTGCCCTGTGGGAAGTCCAAGGTCCTCCCACTTCTATCCAGGTCCAGGAAGGTGAGCATCCAAACAGGCTAGGCTCCCACAAAGCCAGTTCATGTATTAGGATCAAAACCTAGTGTCTCGTGCACCCACTCACTGTGACAGTGGAACTGGTCTACTGGGAGCTCACCAAGGCCAGTGGGACTGGGACTGAATAAGCATGGGATGAAACCAGACTTTCTGAACATGGCAGACAATGAAGGCTGATGAGAAGCCAAGGACAATTTTATGGAAGTTTATTGAGGATCATAGACTTTAATGTAGTCAATTGTTGTTTTTGATGCTTTTTATTTCCAGGCTTTCAAATAATAGAGTTAGATTTAAAATTAAAATAAGAAAAAAAAGTAAATCAACAACAATAATAAAAACCTGAAAAGATAGAATACCTGAATTTCACAGATATCCTTGGTCAAAATCAAGAATTGCATTTAAAAGTTAATCTGTGAAATCTGAAAGGGCAGCATTGTATACTTGAAAGTTAGGAACTTGAAAGCCCAAAATCCTCTGGGGTGGTTTAATTGTCTGTTTCGTCTTACCAATGTGAGTGACCTCTTTTTCTTTTGATACATCATTTCAGGTATGTGAATTGCTGTACTGAGATTGTCCCATTAAATTATCTGATAGCCAGTGTTAAATCTTAATCCGCCACTGCCGAAGGACTACATTTCCTGTTTTAGGATGAATATGTTTATACATGGGTAAAGTGAGAGGTCAAAGCTAATGCATGTCAACTATTATCAAATTAGGTTTAAGGCTGGATCATAAAAATTCTATGATATAAAATTCATATAAAAATGCCGAAGGAGAGAAATTCAACCATAACTAGAGATTCAATATTATAAAAAAAATTCTATAATTTAAAAATAGGATTTGGTAATGGTCACCCTACACAAATGAGGTGAAAATATCAGAGCTTTCTTGATTAAAAAAAAAGTTAAAATGAAGACAGATGTGATAATGGAAGCTTAAGACATTTCTACCAAACTACACAGAAAATTCCAGAAGATAGATATTCATTCCTCTAAGGCAGAAAGCAGAACATTAGCCAAAAACATCTTTGAGAAACTAATTAGTAGCTTTCTTTTATGAGTTGGAATGAAAATAAGAAGTGCAGCAATGACATTCGATTTGTTGCGCTTAGCGTAAGTGATGCACTTCCTGAATAGTAGTGACCAGGAGGCCACTCCATCCTTAATATCACAATAATGATAGATTAAATTATTACAGTGAGAAACAGATCCCTATGACAGAAGGGTTGCCTTTGGAGGGCTGTACTAATATTTAACAAGTCACAACCTTACAACAGAGTTTTATTACCATTGTGTAACAAAAGAAATCAAGAGTTGCCAAGTAGACTCACACAGCTGTCCGGATAAAATTTGCCATTTCTCACCCAATTTACAATCTAATTTTGTTCCAAAATTTATACCAACACAACAAAGCTCATTTTGAGGAAGATTCCTCCAGTACTTCTACAAATATCTAATGACAAATGACAAGTCCTTTATTCTTTCCCCCAAAGGGTAGGGGAAAAAAACACTATAAGAATGTCTGGAAAAGTAATCATCCAAGGGTAGGAGTTGTGGACTTAGGGATGGTTTGAACTTGTAACTCACCTGTTAAAGAAGTCAGGACTCCTAGTTTTATGAAAAGAAATGCAATGTGTGTGTGTGTGTGTGTGTGTGTGTGTGTGTGTGTGTGTGTGTGTGTGTGTATTAAAGGCAGTAATTGTGTTGTTTTGAATTGCTGGAAAAATTTGCTAGAATGGATTTTGAGAACTTCCTTCAATGTTCAGAACATTTCATGATTTTGGTCTAACAATTACCACATCAGCAAGGTTAGTACTGCTATCCATTTTTACCCCACTAGGTGTAATTTGAGGATAAAACCTTTCAAGTCCACACAAGCCATTATCATTTCTCTCCTCCGAGTATTTTTTTTTGTTCATGTTAATATGGACATTGGGGACCCAATTATCAGGATAGATATTAGACTTAAAGGCATGCCAACCATTATGGACCTCTGTTCATTTGGATATAAATATCCAAATTTATTATCTCCATTTTCCCCATTTGTCACTGCTTCTGAAATAAACTCATTGCTAGAGATGAAGAAGATGTTAGAGTTATAAGGAATGTTCATGTAAAATGTTGAGAGATGGAACACTGAGGAAGGTAAATAAAGGGCTTGTAGCTGAGTATAAGATAACCGAGTGACCAGATTAGAGGAAGGATAGAGCTTTAAGAAAACAAAGAATGGCTCAGCAGGGTCTGAATGGCTGCTTAGAAATATGTACTGAAGGACACATGTAAGATCTATTTCTTGTTCACACATTGAGTAATAAGGGATTTTAAAAGAGGTTCCACCTTTTCCAGAACCTACATCACACCAGACTAATCCACAGACAAGAATGTTGTAATGAGGCTGCTTGCTTGTTCCTGGCCGCCTAGACCTGAAATGATCACACAGAAACTATATTAATAAAATCACTGCTTGGCCTATTTGCTCTAGCTTCCTATTGGCTAGTCTTCACATATTAATTTACCCATTCTATTAATCAGTATATCGCCACTTGGCAGGGGCTTACCAGGTAAAGTTCCGTCTATCTCTGGTGGGACTACCTGGCATCTCTCTGACTCTGACTTTCTTTCTTCTGGGATTCAGCTTAATTGTCCCTACCTAGTTGTGTTCCCCTATAGTTCTGCTATAGGCCCAAAGCAGTTCCTTTATTAACCAATGACAGTTATAGCATACAGAGGGGGATTCCACATCACCTATCCTTTTCTGGTTAAATAAAAAGGAAGGCTTCAACTTTAATATAGTAAAATCACATAAAAGAGATATCAAACAAAAATTACAGTTATAATATTTATATACTTTATCTTTTATCATAACTAGGGAATAACTATAATATTACTACCTATTCTTCAACTCCATCAAAGACTACAAAAAGGTATAATATTACCTGAGAAAAAAGGAATCCCACATCACAAGGATAACTATGAAGTTACCAAAAAAAACCATAGCTACATCATGCCATCTACAATAAGGATTAGCTCCATGTAGCCTTCAATAAAAAGATCTTATGTGAGCATAAGAACAAAGGCAGCATGGTTTACCTGATTTCTAGTAGACCCTTCCAAGATCACAGACAGGTAATGCTAAGCAGTGTTGGCAACAGCCAACAGAATAGTCAATATCAGACACTAACAAGCAAGTCAAAGATGGAATCAAGATGGAGGATTTAGCATTTGACCATCTCCATTATTGGGTGAATAGAATGGGAATAGCAAAGAATGAATCATCTCTTTGATTTGGGGCTAAGGAGACATACATAGAGCTTGTGGATACCATTTTCTCAGTCTACAATATGAATAGAGAATAAAATAATATACATATCAATTACTCCAGTTTTTCTTCTGTTTTTGTCATAAGAATTATAAAAAGCTCTAGACCAAATGGCTCAACGAAAACCCCATTCCACAAATCCTCCTGTTTAATACTCATAGTCCTAATCTTCCTGGCAACCTTCCTACTATGTAGGGGTTCTACTTTCTTCTTGCAATAAATCCTCCTTTCTTAAGCTTTATATATATATATATATATATATATGAATTTTAATATATATTAAAATTTCCCTTCATTGCCCACGGAACTCACATGAGGCAAAAAGCCCAGAGTTATTAACTCAGTGGAGGCCTTGGTCATGCTACTTTTGATGCTATAGACCCACATCTTGTTGGCACACATGAGTTTACTTCCTCCCCTAAGGACAGTGCAAAACTGTTGGCTGCTTCCTCAGTCTAGGATGATGACTTTCTTCACTCTTGGCATATTTTCTGTATGACCAAAAAAGTTTTTCACAGATGAAACCTAAAAAAAAAAATAGCAGTATGTTATCAAGAGAGCAATGTTACTAATGGGCCCCAAAAGATAAATTTTCCCACACAATTTTTAACACAATTTTTAAGGTTGAAATCAAGAAACGACCTGCATTGTTTGTTAGAGAATCTGTAGTCAAGCTGAGGTCGGGCAGTTCTCAGTAGTGGCTTAGGTAAAAAGGCATCGTTTCCTGGCAGTTACTTCTCTACTTACAAAAAATCCAGTATTTTGTGTTTGTTATTGAAAGGAAAGGAAAATACACAGCAAGTTGGAAAAGTTATAATCTCCCTTTTGGCAAGGGGCAAACCAATCATGTAAGAGATTAATAAATAATTTTATTGAACTGACTTGGAACAACAACAATCAAAAAAAGCAAAGGAGTAGATATTGGCAGAAAAATCATGAGACAATTAGTGTTCTCAGCAAACATCTCTTGATGGGGCAGAGTAGAAAAAGAATTTTATGGCAGGTGTAAGTTTACAGTTACCAATGATAATTGGCTGCAATAATGGTCTGAAGTCATGATCATAGATGTGTGTACTGTTCATTGTCTGATTCATGAATGTAGGTCTTATCTTCTTTACACTGATAATTATGATTTTTATTAGACAACATGAGTTGTGGCAGAGATTGTGTCATGTATTATATTATTCCACAAAAATCCTTGTAACGATTGTATACATTAGTTTCTGTTGAACTCCTGGTTTCAGAAAAGAGAATGATAAAATTAGACAATTAAATCTTTATAGCTGTGCTTGGAGAACTGAATAAAATAAAATAAATACTGTAATTTATCTTCAAACTTTAAAAGACATCAGCATTCTAAGTCACATGCATATGAAAGGTGAAGAAACGGAAACTTTGAGGTGATATTACTAAGAGCTGTGCACCAGAGACGCTTGAGTCCAGGACAAAACTTTCTGACTCTTCTCTCCTACTGTCCCCACTTTCAGCCTCTGAGTCACAAGATGCTTCTTATGGGGACACTTAAATAGTTTTCTGATATATGTGATTAAACAAAACATAGTCAAACATCTAAATCATTCTGAACTGTAAATTGCCACACCAATCTTTTCAGATGGCACAGGAGTATCTTGTTCTGGGTAGTTCCGGGGGAATTCCCAAATACACACACACACACACACACACACACACACACACACACTATTCATTTGAAAGTATATTCACAGTTAATTGCATTTCGATATTTTTTCTCATATGTATGCACGCATTTCAATGATCTTCACTGTCTCACTCCATTTCATAGACATAGATCAATATACACATACGTGTATATGCATGTGCCCTGGCCATTATACACATACATGTATATATGTATAGCATGCACACTATTGTGCACATTTTACATTAGCCGTCCTGAAGACCACTCTGTTGGAAGCAGTTGCAGAGCTCCTCTCCACCTATTTTAAAGGCGTCTCCTCTACAGAGAGCTACAACTCAATGAGCTTTTACTCCCAGGCATTTGTGCATTTCAGTCCGCCGCTATGACAGGCAGGGCTGCAGCAAGCATGGGTGACGGGAACGTTATCGGTAGGATGATTTCGTGGCAGACGATGTTAGAAGATCAAAGGATATTTCTGTCTTGTTTTCTCTTAATTAACAGTTGACATACTAAGCATACTAATTCCCAGAGGATGTTTCTTTGACTGGTGGATTGTGACAACACTTCTTTCTTTAAAGAGGAGAGAGGGCATTTCAGGTGACAACTGTCTTTGTAGTGCTTTTGACAAGCAGGGCTACTGGGGTCACCCCAGGCCTCCTTTGGTTTCTGTGTGTTTCTTGGTCGTTGTTTCAATGAAGGCTACCCCTGTGCTGTCCCAGGTGCAGGACAGCACCATGTAAACAGACATTCCAGAAACCAGAACTTCTCCATGGGGTGCAGGAGATTGCTGCCATTGCCTGGATGAGTTCAAGAACAGGACACATTCTTCGTGGAGCAACAAATGACCTTTAGGTCTACAACTTAGTATGCTGCTAAAAATAAAACATCTGATTTCTATTGAGAGGTTTGAATAATTTAGACTTTTTTAATTAAAGGAGAAAGGACAAGAAAATATTTTAGCCCCTCTCCATTAGTTTTCTGGTTTCATGAAATATTGAAAACGAATAAATATATGCAAAGACACTTAGAACAAACACACCCTGGTTCTGCTTTGCTCACAAAGAAGAAATCTGTGCACTGGGCACATTCTCTGTCTGTGTTCAAGGAGATGAGACAAACCTCCAGATTCCTTTATTGGCCCTTTTCTTTTCTTTTTCTTAACCTTTTGATACCATCTATAGGTGAAGCTGTTTCATATAACGTGTCAGTCCTTTGCTTTCCAAATATGAAAAACAAGCACATTTCTAGAATGGTTAGAACATTCTGTGATCTTTCTTTTTCTTTTTACTCAAGGGCTTGCTGTGCATATTGCAAGCTATCACAGAGGGTGCTAGAGACATAGTCTACTTCCAAGATCAGCAATGAGCTGTCTGTTTGTATATTTATTAGTTTTCTTAGAGTTTTAATTCGTTTTACTTGTTTGTCTTTTGATGATGTTGCCCCTGTTTTTTCTTGTCTAAATGCAGGCTCAATTGTTCTCCAAGCCACACAAAACTACAATTCCACCATAGGTACATTTTAGCTAGGTGACAAGGCAGGTGCAGTGTATCTTTCTCCCATGCTGTGCAGTCAGGAAAACTCAGCACTTCTGTCTCCGCAGCTATCTCTGCAATTCTGCCAAAGTGTCTTTAGGCCGATATACAGCCCCAGGCAGGCACTGCCAGTTTTGAAGCAAATGCAGAATTCAGAGGAACGTCTGTGACACAGACAAAGCTGCTTGCCTTCTGAGCGATTTGAGGTTGGCAGAAACATCTGCAGGCTGACATGTCTCTATTAGAATCCCAGCCCTCTAAAGATGGGCAATTACAAAGGTTTGGCTTTAAATAGGATATTAGAGATGAGTGGCCAATTTACAACATGAAAGCATGACTTCATGGAGCCTTCCCATTACACACATCCATTTATCAATGAGCTGGACTCTTGGGCCCATATTTTGCAAGAAATGGCAAGACACTACAGGCACAGAAAAACTTAGGTTTTTTTATTGCTTAGAGAGTCTAACCTGGCATGGAAATGTCAGTCAGCTGCTGGGAGTTCATTGGGAGGAAGTTTATAAACATTGTACACAGAGTGTCCATTACAAGGGTGATCATAAATAATAAGTTATATTTGTCTTGCATTCTTTTATGGAGATTTGCACAAGTGTAATTTGAAAGCCCGGGGTCCTGTAAGCATTCACTTGGCTGGCTCTTTACCATGATTCCAGAACAACAGTAAAGAGATCACAATTACTATAACTGATTAGTTTGGAAAGGAGCAAAGTGAAAGGATGCGGTGCTGTTGAGAGAGCTCAAATCATATGCCACTTCTAGAGTTTGTGATGAGGCCATCTGGTAAGCTTATGTGGATCTAGATGGTGGAACGGGGCAGGTAGCAGCTTTGAAGGACTGCTCATTCTTCAATTATGACAACTGAGTCCAGACCTGACAGTTTCTTCTGCAGCCTGTGCCTCTTTGTAGTTTGTATATGGTCTACATACCAACAAAATAAAATGGAGAAACAAAGTGACAATGGAAACTGAAATAAAAACAGTCTCTCTTGTCTGTCATTTATCATCAGGGGATGAAAAACAGAAGAAAAGTAAGGTGTTCTACAATAGCACTATTATCTTAAAGCATTTTCATGGCACCCATCATCATTTCACAGTATTACCTAACACACCCTGGTAGCTACTATATGATGTAAACAACAGAATGGGTGTGACTTCTAAAAATAAATTATCAACAGTAATGGAGAAATGTATAAAACACGAATGAACACTAAGGTGCAAATCCTGAACTTTTCCCTGTTCTTACAGCCTGAATTGTCCAATCCCTTATATGATCTTCCAGTAGTTTGAGACCTGCTATTTCTTTTGCTAGCATGGAGCAGACATTTGCGATGAAAAGCTCCCTGTCAGCCAATGAGGATGTTTAATACAGGCTGCTTTGATGTAACATAAGTTGAAGAGTAGCAGGTGGCCTTGCCTGCTGTTTATAGTGGAGCCGGGGGAGTTCTGTCAGATGTGGCAGCTCCTTTTTATCTGCATGGAATTTGTGTAAATCACAAAAGAACAGATGGGGAAATAGTCACAGACCTCTGGTCACCACCTAGAAGCAGAAGCCCTCTACATTACTGGCACCTCTACAGAAAACAACCCGCAGGGGTTGGTCACCCAACAGCTATAGTGTAATCATTGTGCTTACAAAACGCTTAAATACATGACCCAGACAAAGAAAACAAAATGCAGAAAATGGCCTAAATGACTGCATCTGTCAAATATGTGTATTTTACTGTTAAATTATAGATTTAGGTTAAGTCAATAGGGAAACTTCAGAAATGCTCTTCCTTCTACCAGCTTGAGTGTCTTCTGGATGATTTTGGTAATGGCTCATGAGGCCAAGGGCTCAGCTGGTGTTTTCCTTTTGTTTTTGTGTTGAAAATGCAACCATAAAATCATCTGTCAGAATCTTCTCATTAAAACTCTAAACAATTTTCTAAGGGCTGACCCATTCTGATGCAGTCTGGGAAATTATGAGAGAACTCCTTCCATTCAAATAAAAAAGTCTTATTCCTCGGGAACTTTTGATTCAATTCTGTGCAATTGAAAAAAATTATTTTCAATGTGCACGATTATTTAAGTTGTGTTTAAGTTTTTTTTTTATACTTGTACCAGAGTACATACTGTGTGTGTGCCTATATGCAAATGATGGTTGTTTAACCAAGAGTTAATCACTGCCCTGCATATAAGACATGTATGTGTGGTGGAATAAAATAATATATTAACTAAGTTAAATTTATTTGACTATGAGTTTTTTAAAGAATCTAAGCTATAGTAGCTAGAGAATGAAGCATTCCTTCCAGAAAGAGACTGCATAAGCAACAGTTTTAGAGTGTGATTTGCAAGAAAATGTGTTGAAAGACAAAGCAGTGGATTAGGGAGGTCTTGACACAGATAATCTTGACAGTCTCTTGAGAAACACGGACTTTGACCTGCATGTAATCAAAGTCAGCTAATGACTATTGACTTTAGTCGGAATATAATTTTTAAGTATGTACAAATAATACACATTAAAATACATAAGCTTGCTCAAAGATCTAGAGGGCACACGATTGTTCATTATTATTAAAAAATGAAACAATTTTTTAAGGAATCTTTGCTGTGTTGAGGCATATATTATGAAAACTGATTACTGTGCATTAAATGAACTCATAAACCAAAACAACCACTATAGAATACAGCAAAGGTATGTTGAAGATTAAAAAGAACTCTACTCATTGTATTCTATCAAGGATTTCAAAAGTCTCCTATTTGTAAACTTTAAGACAGAAGGAAGTCATCATGTATGATTTCTAGAGAGCAATAATTAATTCTCCATATATATGTCTGAAAAAAATAACCATTTAGATCAAGATTCCCAAGTAGAGAGGGTTTTTTTTTTTCAGGTGATTCTTGATAATTTCTGGACACATTATTTTTATTGTTTTAGTTTAAGATTTTAATATAAATTCATTCATTATTATTTTTATTTATTTTGTGTGTCACTGTGTGGTAATGAGGTAAGAGAACAATTTAGTGGAGCTGTTTATTTTTTTCACCCTTTGGTTGATTCATGGGATCAATCCCCCATGACAAAGTTTGCAAGATGAGGTCTTTCAAAACTGAGTCATCTTACTAACTTCAGAGATATTACCATACTAGCTAGGAAGTAGTGGTTGGGTGGTAGAGAATAGATTTGAAGGATGTTGGTAATCATGGTAGCCCCCTCTAGGTTTATCTAAGTTTAATGTTAACACAAAAGTGGTCAGAGCCCCATGTGAGACACCTGAAATGGTTTACTATAAGTTTCATTTTTAAGTGACTGGAAATGCAAAATCTTTCTCTTGTCAAATTACAAACATGGAAACATATGAAGGAGGAATGACTTGAATTATTCTTGCGGAAATCAAATCCATATCATACTCACATAGTGAAGTTTTCTTCTTTGTAAAGGTATATCAAGGTGAGTTAACTTTTTTCTTCTAGTATTTATTCCTTTCATGAATGAATAACAAAAGAATTACAAAAGAAATAGCTTTATTAAACTAACTTATGCTTGAAATAAAATTAATTTTAGTAAGCTTCTGTCATAAATTTTCCAATTTTAAAACTTTGAACTTAAAAGTAGCCAACTAATTTTATGAGAGCTAATCTGAATCAGTTTAACACACTTCTAGGTATTTGGATTAAAACAATTTATATCAAAAGAGGACAGGAGCTGGTGTCAGAATTTTATCATATGAAATTAAAGACTTCCAAAGCATTATGCTTTCAGGTAACAAGACAAGATTGACTTTTGTATTTTTGTATTTTGTATTAGGAATACTTGCTTTGTTAGTTTCTCATGATGCAATGATAAAAAACAAAAGAGGACATTAAGGGAGAAATCCACCATATAATTTTCTACAATGAGGAAACCTTATCAGTTTATATTTTAAAACATTTCTTATGTTTATTTTCATTATCCTTCCATCACGTTATGAAATTAAAAACTTAAGGTATATCTTCATATGAGACAGTGGGAAATAGTTAAAATAATGTTAAAGCCCAATAACGACTATAAGATAAATCACTGAAGAGGTTGCATTCTCTTTGAGATCCTTTTCCTGAGTCAAAATAGTGAGCAATATTCAACACGTGGTTTGAATAAGAACAGGCAAATGTGTGTGATTGCTTAGAAAGTGTCACTATTTGAAAGGATTAAGAGGTATGGTAACATGGGATTCCTGTCTGTATTTTGTGAATACCATTGGTTAATAAAGAAATTGCCTTAGACTTTTGATAGGGCAGAACTTAGGTAGGCAGAGAAAACTAAATTGAATGCTGGGAGAAAGGAGTCAGAGAGGATCTACATAGCCCAGCCAGAGACAGAAGCTGGAACTTTAGTTGGTAAACCACAGACACATGGTCATACACATATTAAGGAAAATGGGTTAAATTAAGATGTAAGAGCTAGCAAATAAGAAATTAGAGATAATGAGCCAAGCAGTTATTTAAATAGTATAGTTACTATGTCTTTATCTTGGGTCTGTGCTGCCGAGCAGCCAGGAAACAACAAGCGACCTTCAACACTAAAAAACAAAGTTTAGCTGCATTTTTTTTTCAGAATGGGCTTTGCTTGCTGGCAGTGTGCTGTGGCTCCTTTAAGAGAGGTCTTCCTGATTCAGCGGTAGCCAAGAAAAAGCTGCACACTTTTGATACTGTGGCTTCTTGGCCTTGGACCATGCTGCTAGCACAAACTGATTCTATTAAGAGGCCAAGCATTGAAATGGGGTCTGTAAGCAGTGTTTTACAAACTGCTTAATGGCCTGACAAAGACTCGCTGCATACTTGGAACTGGGGCAATGTGCACAGTTTACAGAGGTTGTGAATAGACTTTCACCATGTTGGACTGTTCAAGCAAGCAGGCAGAGCTGTATATACCCTAGTAATGCCACAGCCTACGTCTTTAAAAAGCATTTAGCATTTTAAGAAATGGTTCTGGACAGTAAAGAATTACAGTTACATAATAAAGACAGGTTCAGATAGAAAAGACCTCTAAATGGGTTACAGTATTGGATAAATGTATGTAGGCTTGGGAGAGAAAGAAAAAGAGCATAGATGATTATAAAACAGAAGTAAATGGTTTAGGAAAAAAGATAAAGTCTTTAAAGAGACTGAGTACATTGTTTTTGAGTTCTCAGTAGTCCTCATTGTCCGCTATGTAAGTCCGGTTTTATCCCATGTTTTTTCAGACCCTGGCAAGCTGGTCTTGGTGAATTCCCGATAGAACATCACCATTGTCTCAGTGTGGGTGTAGCCCTCATGGTCCTGAGTTCCTTGCTCATGCTCCCCCTCCTTCTGCAATGGCAATGGGTTTTTGATCCTACTGCACATACTGGCTTTGGGGGAGCCTAGGCAGTTTGGATGCTCAACTTACTAAACCTGGATGGAGGTGGGCGGTCCTTGGACTTCCCACAGGTCAGGGAACCCTGATTGCTCTTCAAACTGATAAGGGAGAGGGACTTGATCGGGGGAGGGGGAGGGAAATGGGAGGCGGTGGCGGGGAGGAGGCAGAAATCCTTAATTAAATAAATAAAAAAATAAAGAGACTGAGTACAGACAGTCATAGATTAAAAGGAGTAAATAAAAAAGCCTTGTAAAGATGGAAAATTTACAGAGAGTCTGGATTATGTATATTATTATGCTTTCTTCAAATTTTTTTTTTTTTTGTGAAGGAGCTAAGTACAGAGAGACACTTCATTGGACTGCTATTGTATTGCATGTATATTATACAAGTATCTTGATTTCAGAATTTGAGTCTAAGGATATGATGCTTTGGAAAAGAGTCTTTCTTTTGTTTCTATAGAAGATGAGAACTGTAGATTCATTCCAGGCTGAGGTGGTTTGATGGTCCAAGACCTCCTGAAAGGTTACTGTGAACACCCACCAAAAATTACTTCCTCAAATCAGTAGGAAGTAATTTCAAGAACTACACCCAAATTCCCAAATATTGTTTATAAATGTTTGTTCACATTTAAAGGGGGTATGCTATAAAAATCTGGGTTGATATGGATCTTGGTTTATTGATACAAATTTAACCTCAATTTTGTTATACTGTGTATATATAATTCTGCTCTTGATTGAGACATTGTGTTTGTACAAATCACTTAAAAATATAATGTATAATTAAGAAATTTAGGTTAATAGAGAGTTATCTATAATACTCAAATTTATAGTCAGGTGAGTTAGATTTTCTAGATGGACAGAGATATATTTCAGATGGGTAGCATTCTTCAAACATTTCAAAGACAACAGAATATGGCATTTAAAATGTTTTAAGAATTTAGGACTTTTCATGACAATGAGACACATCTGCTCCTGGCAGCATTTATTTCAAGAGGATGGTGGGCACCAAAGAGGCTACTTATGGAGTTTGCTAGCCATTTGAGCAAGAAACTGCTCTTGCCTGGACTACTTGATGAACTGATTATGCAGGACCTACAGATAAATGACTGCTGAACTTATCTAAAGGTGAGATGATCCTTTGGGGTTTCTGCTACATAAAACAGTGTGTCAGACATTTTGCAGGATAGAGAAGAAAGTAACTGACAAACTGCCAATATAGGCAGAACTGTCTTTGAACTTTCTTGCTTCATGGACAAGTCTGTCAGATACTTTAGGCCTATGGGCTGAAAATGGGATGCCCCAATGATGCAGAATATCTTTGGGTGACTGTCCAGGCAGCAAGATGTCTCTGTCATTTTTGAAATTTTGGAACTTACCTACAATGAACTTCCTGTTTAGTTAGGTAATATTATATCCTTCTGGAATCTTTGATAGAGTTGAAGAATAGATATAGTTTTCCTTAGATGTGATAAAAGATAAAATAGATATGTTAAATGTTAAAACCTTCTTTTTTATTTAAACAGAAAAAAGGGAGGTGATGTGAGATTCTCCTTTGTATGCTTTGAATATCATTGGTTAATGAAGAAACTGCCTTGGCCTGTTGATAGGCAGAAGTTAGGTAGGCAGGGAACAATAAACAGAATACTGGGAGACAAAAGTCGGAGAGAAGCCATGTAGCCCCGCTGGAGACAGATGCTGGAACTTTAGCCAGTAAACTACAGCCACATGGTGATACACAGATTAATGAAAATGGGTTAAATTAAGATGTAAGAGTTAGCAAATAAGAAGCTAGAGTTAATGGGCCAAGCAGTGATTTAAATAATATAGTTTCTGTGTGATTATTTCTGGAAATTGGGCAGCTGGGAAATGAACAAGCAGTCTCCTCCAACAGTATAGCCTTATTGAAGTAGGTGTAACATTGTTGGAGTATGTATGAGCTTGTTTGAGAAAGTTTAATCACTGGAGGTGGACTTTGGGATTTCATAGGTCCTAATGAGGCCCTATGACTCTCTCTCTCTCTCTCTCTCTCTCTCTCTCTCTCTCTCTCTCTCTTTCTCTCTCTTCCTACTACTAGTTTACCTGGATATATGACTCTCAGTTTTTTCTTCAGCACCCTTTCTGCCCATGCACTGTCATGCTTTCTGCCATACTAATAATGGACTAAACCTTTGAAACTGTAAGTAAGCCCCTATTAAAAGTTTTCCTTAATAAGAGTTGCCATGGTCATGGTATCTCTTCATAGCAACAGAACACTGACTAACAAAATCTACAAACAAATCAAAACGAGGAGCAAAACACAACAAAACTTTAATTTGCTTTGGATTAAAAAAAGACTCATCAGAGTTACACTGCACTTCTCTCTTGACATTTCAGAATTTACTGTATTATGTATAAGTATAGCATTTTTATTCACATTTGCAATGAAATCTATATGGTTACAAATAGTCTCTCCATTGTTGTCATAAGTGTGAGCAAAAGGCATCTTCCTATAGTCCATGTAGGCTTGCCAAATTTAATGCTGTGTCTAATACCTTGTCTACACTTTCTTATTAGTTACATATTGCAAATGCTAATCCTATGGAGCACATTGTTGAAAATATGTAGAGCTATTTCCTGCCATCCAGGTATGCTCTGCTAGATATAGATGGTGTGTTCAAAGCAGAGTACAAATTGACAAGACCTTTCTCTGATGTTCAATGAAATAAGATAAGACTGAATGATTTTTAAAAGTGCATCATTATTCATATTCAAACCTTCCTCTGCACTTCTGTGCACCATCTGGTCCTGATGGTCGAAGTGCCAAAATACCATAAGGAAAGTTGTTTTTGTGGTATTTCCAGTCCAACCAGAATCAGAAAGTACCAGAAATCTCTTGAGAAAAGCTGTTGTCATAGGACATAAAACCTCGTTTGTCAGATCAAGAAGTTTAAGAAAAGTAGCTGAAATCACACCATGTTCCAAATTTAAATCCTCAACAAAGAGGATAGTCTAGATTTGAGGTTTACCAGATGTCACACACACAAAACGCGCCCTACTATTTTTCGTACACATATTCCATTTTTTGATAAGCTAAATTTCTTTGTAGTCTTTGATTTTTTTTACTCCTATTCTGGTTGTTCATTCGTTTTTGGTGAATGTTTATAGAAAAATAAAGCAACAATATTTGCAATAAAAAATAAGAAGCAAAAGAAGTATGAAAGGAATGGCTTATACTGAATGCAAAAGTTTTTGTAAATTACATATGAAATGTACAAAATTACCTTATGTTATTTTATTTATGAGACTTACGATGGCTATAGAATTCTAAATCTGGATTATAAATATACTTCCCAGAAGGGTTAAAGTGGGTTGTTTAATTTACAGAATTTCTTTTTCATTCAATCTCCAAACCATCTTTTATTTATTTGATACTGACTTTCACTCAGTATAATTGAGTTCAATTAAGAAAAATTTCTCAGTGCAGGTAAAGAGGTTAAATGATGGTTACAATTGTATGGCAATTACTAAATTAAGCAAGTAAATGTATTCATGTATACTCTTAAAGCACATGTATTGCAGTGCACATTCTAAGCTTTTGTGTCTGACAGACGCAAATCTTGGCTCTACACATACCATTTGTGTAACCGAGGGCTATTTACTGGCTTCTCTGATCTTCACATTTTTCATCTAAGAATGTAAAACCAATTATGTTGCTGAGATGAAAGGATCAATGAACTATAGAATAATAAAGGCTGGAAGTATAGCAGGTGCTCTGTCACCTCATCACTGCTGGTTTTATCCAAGGATTATGAAATAATAAACAGCTGTAGGGCAAATGCTTAAGGGTTTGGCTATTTCAAAAGTACCTAGAAACTTGTGGTTAAATTCTGTTTATCCTTGATAAAATAAGGCGCCACTGTGGCTCTGCAACTTACAGAAATTAGGAGGAAATTATGCTATACTCCACCATGAATGTTACCTCATCAGTTCCTGTGGGTAATGTTTAAAAATGTTTCAAAGCATGAAAATGCAATTTCTTCAGAAGTGTATTTTAGTAATAGGAGCAGTGGAGCTGTGTCCCACCACCCAGCCACCTACTAGCTTATGCCCCGAAATAATTACACGGACATTGTATTCTTTTAAACAACGCTTGTCCCATTTCTATCTAGCCTCTTCTAGGCTAATTCTCACATATTAATTTAGACCATTTCTAATCATCTTCATAGCACCGCTAGGTGTGCTTACCAGGAAGATTCTAGCCTACATCCATCCTGGGTCGGAGCTTCATCGCATGTGCCTCAGAGAGCAGAGCTTTCCCCGCATTGACCCAGGAGCCAGGAGCATGGCGTCTCTGCTCCAGAGCGCAGAGCTGTCGAGTCTGAGCTCTTTTCCTCTTCCTCCCAGCATTCTGTTCTGTTTACTCCTCCCACCTATGTTTTAACCTATGAGGGCCAGCCAAGCAGTTTCTTTATTTTTT
>NC_022009.1:31674993-31704765 GCF_000317375.1 Microtus ochrogaster | reverse complement strand
GGCATTTTTAAATGGCGCATCTTTTTTCCTGCTAAGGCTGAAAACCGAAAAGCATGCGTTCAGCTTTTTGTCAACATCGTTTAAGTGTTTAGTGGCAGGACCTCTTAATGAGCTGCAGGGTTTTGCAGCTAAAGCTGAGTCAGGAAAGCCTCTCTTAGATGAGAGTGCTTGCTTGCCTCTAGCAAGCAGAGCAGACCCAAGAAATTGCCACAAGAAACATGCTTTACTCTATTCTTTTCCAAGCTTTCTCTGGACTCAGTTGGCCACACGTCTGGGCGCCAGTGTATGATCCATGTTGAGATTTTCCTGAATCAATATAATATACATCTTTCATTCAGATATCACTGTGTTATTTGATATGCCTTTGGCCCAGCCCCAAAGAGAAACTTCTTCCAAATATAACTCTGAAGTAATCCAAGTTTTTATACTTTATATTCAGTCTCTCCTCTCCTCTCCTCTCCTCTCCTCTCCTCTCCTCTCCTTCTCTCTCTCTCTCTCTCTCTCTCTCTCTCTCTCTCTTTCTCTTTGCATTTTAAACATTTGAAGACCAGAAGTTGATATCAACTGTCAAATGTCTTTTTTTAGTAGTTCTTCAACTCAGTTTTGAGAAAAGATATCTCAAAATCAAGAATCTTCTCCTTGCTTGCCAACTGAGCCATTTCTCCAGTCCCACAAACGTTTTAACCAGAAACAAAATTCTTGCCATTGAATTTTAATACTGTATTGTGTTTCCTATATATATTTTAGTGTAGTTTGCCTGTAAAGTGAAATCTGTTCCTTAAACAAATGTTCAAGCTCATTGCTTTCTGTGGAACATTTATTTTCTTTCTCAAGTTAAAGCTAGATAAGAGTATCATAAAGACACACTCTGCATAGTTTCTCAGAGTTGTATAGCAATGATGTACCAGGGTCTAATTATTAAATCCAAATTCTTGAATCAACAACAATGGCATGTAACCTAGTGGCTTTCCTGTCTACTTCATTATGTGTACGTACACAATTTTAACAACCTGATCTAGGTCCTCTCTAGAATCAATGAATGGAATTTATTCACTCTACTATGCTTGCTCCCTGGAAGCTTTCTTCTCTTTCTACAATTTCCATATAACCCATGCAATAAAGCAGTTTAGGTTAATTTTCTAAAGCACCAAAGAAGTTAAAATACCCACCTTTTGGGGAACTTTGCATGAACCTCTCTCCTCCAACCTGGAGCAGATTCAGTAGGAGATGATGCTGCTGGAAGTTGCTTTCTCAATTCCGTTCACCCAGCATTGGTTGGTTGCCCAAGCAAAGCTCATACAAATGTATTTTTATTGGAATGATGAAACATATATCCTATTCTGTTTGAGTTTTCCAACATTGTCTTATTAGGAATTTGATTTGTCAAGAAAAGCAACGGATGTCAGAAAAAAACCCATTGTCTCTGTATTATGTTACAATGGGTTTACCAGAAGGGGCATTCCTGAGGCAACACCTGCCACTTGGCTTCAGGGGCTGACCAGAAATGAAAAGAAAAAATGAACAGTTAAAGCCTGGATGTTACAGCAGTGCATGTCTGTAACAAATGCCAGGGCTTGAACTGTTGCTTGGATAGAAGCATTCTCCAAGTGGTGTGTGTGTGTGTGCGTGAGTGTGCACGTGTGCGTGTGTGTGTGAATGCAAGGATATAGTGACAGTTAATTGATATAATGGTTTGCTTGTTTTGACCTATTCTTAAAAGTACAGATACAATTTTGGGGGGCTTAGTAGCTTGTGTGTTGAAAAATGAAAATTTAGTACTAAATATCAATATTAATGAAACATTAGATTGACTAAAGCCCATAAACAAAGGAAATCAGCACAAGTATGTCTATATCTAGATATCAAATTTGTTATCTTTCTATATCGATATTTACATACATATATACATATATCTTTATGAGTATGCCAGAAACATTTTTTGCTCTGAAGAAACATAATGATTTTTTTATTGTCCTCCCTTCACTTTTTTGGTTCTAAATTATTTAGAATATATAGAAGCCATGTCTATTTACTTTACAGCTGTCTTTCATGTATTCAGGTGGCTGAATTCCATAGTTTTTGCATTCTCCCCCATTTGTTTCTTAGTAGCCACAGACTGGGGGCATTGAGAAGGAGATGAGTTAGAAAGCTAAACAGATGCTTAAGGTTGTGGAAAAACTATTATTGCTAACTATTTATGGATACTTAATTGAACCACAAAAATATTACCTGCTTAAGGAAATCTATAGAATAGCTTAAAAAAAAAACAAACTATAAATCCAAGTAGGCTGAATTTCTTTTTACTAATTAAGATGAAATTTAATTCCTGAGAACTTTTATTGAGAAATGAGACAGTAAAGCAAACTGTCGTTTTAACCAAACTAATGGTTAGGTGCTGCTTACTTTTTGTTTAAAGACTCCAGTAAAAACTCTTGCTTCTTGGCCTCTGCTCCATATATCTGATGACCTTGGAAAGTGATGACTTTATAGCAAGTGACCATGTGGCTCTCACCACTGTGAGGTAAGTATAGAGTTCCCAGCAGTCTCAGTGGGAAAACAGAAAGAGTGATTAACGGAGTCCCTTTGAAAAGAATGCCAGGACATTTCTCCTTAGGCTGAAATGAAACTTTAACCTGGTCTATACAAGTTATAGATTATATTCTAGCATGAGATTTTGTGTGAAGATGTATGGAAGAACCAAGACTTGGTGTAAATTGGACATGTGAAATGCATTATATTCCGTTGTGTATACCTTATTTACCTCCAAAGGTCAAGAGCAAGGCTAAGGAAAGGTGAAGTTTGAGGTCCTTCAGAATTCTTAGCATGATTTATTTTTCCTTTTTGTTTCTTCTGGGAGTTTTTCTCTAACTAATGTGTTTGTTTATGGTGATAAATCAGACTTAAAAGCCACAATATGCTTTACTGAAATGTAAAGTGCTTCTGAACTTTAAAATCAATTTCATCAGGTCAATAGTAGAACATAAGTGAAGACTAATGTTATTTTTATGTTCATTAACTTCTAATTTACATAAGATAGAAGAGTTAATATAATCCTCAGTATTTGTAAAAAATCATTTTGGATGATTTAAAGAAAATAGGACTTTTGTTTGCGTTTGTAGTGGACTGATATTCCTGAAAACAAAACAGAGTGTTAAGTAATTTAAAATATCAGCTTTTTTGCTTTATTTCTGGTCTATTTCTGTCCAACCCCCTCCCCCCAAAAATATGAGAAGTGTTATGATTTCCTTGTCTCCCATTCATTGCGCTCATAATGAAGATGATTCTAAAAAACCAAAACATCACTTCAGATCCAGGATATTTTGAAGAAGATCTAACATTAGATTGTCTGGATGTGTTGGAAGCTGAAAAAGACAGGGATGGGGAAGGCATAAAGTTCCTGTACATATATATGTTAGATATCCATTAAAGAGCTGACAAGGCAATGAAAATTAGAATTGTATTAAATCATACAGCCACTTTGGATGCTAACCCATGCAAAAGAAGATTCCAGTGAGATGACTGACACCCCGTTTCTGAAACATGTGATCGTGACTGCAGCTTCAGCTATTGCTTCACAAACACAACTGGACACTTCACTATCCCTCATATCAAGAGTACTATATTTGAGACACTAATGAGCTTTTAAAATGCTTAATATCACATCTGACTACCTGACTATGAATATGAAAAAGATATTGATATACGTTTGATTGATTGAATAAAGCATATTCTATGAAGTCCAATCATTTTTTAGGACAATGTAATAAAAAGGGATTTCAAAATTATATTTCTCTGACCTTAGGAACTGATGCTCATAGAGGGATCAACATTAGAGAAAGTAAGAAATTAGTATGAAGTTTAGTCCCACATGGAAGTAACTCAATATAATAGTAATTATTAATAAGAGAATTATTCTCCTATAGGAAAAAAGTTGAGCAGCAGATGAGCAGTGATTTGACCACTATTCTATTTTCTTTTTCATCTTTAGAAAGTAGCTTTGTCCTCAATACTGACTCATCACCCATATTGAATAAAACAAGCAAAATGACTCAAAATAAAGCATTAATGTATCTAAGAAAGGAGACAAATTATATATATATATGCACATATATACTGATATATGTATGTATCTATACATATACCTATATGTATACACATACATACATGTATATATGTGTGTTGTGGCCTGCCTCATTTCTAAAATGTTTATTTATATATTATATCATACAATGCTTATGACTGATTTAGTCGAAAATTATAATATTGGAGATTTGATTTATAAGTGTGTATATCCATTAAATAATAGAAACAATAATTTAAAAATGTCATGATAATGGCAATGCTGGCCTAGTTTTAAGGTTTATGTAAGTAAGTAATCTACAAGTCTCACACCACCCCACAAATCCAACCATATACCATGGCATCCGCAGCCCCAGTGGCACAAAGACTACCTTCACCAATTGGACAAAGAGGTGAGTGGTTGGTCTTCCAGATGGAGAGCTCCTCTGTAGACCCAAGGCCCTGAGGCAAATCCCATCCCTCTCCCTCCTCTGTTGCAACACCACTAGCCAGTCAGCAGGCAACAGCCAAGATGCCTGGGGCAAACTACTCCACCACCCATTCTATTGGACCCTGTAATTTAAAGTCCCACTTCACTCCACAAAACCAGCTATCCACTGTAGCATCAGTAGCCCTGGAGGCAGAGACACCACTTGTACCAAATGTATAATGAGTGTTCCTGGGAGACACCAACACTGCCTGTACCAATTGGACAAAGGAGCAGCCTCTAGAGTCATAGTCACCATTTGCATCAGTTGGAGGAAGAGATGGGTAGACACCAGTGCCGAAATGTTTTCAACTCCATAAAGAACAATATGGCACCACCAGAATCTAGTGGTTCTACAACAGCAAGACCTGAGTATCCCAATGCTGAAGAAACAGAAAAAAAAAGCCCTTAAAAATAACTTGATCAAGCTGATAAAGGCCTTTCAAGAGGAAATTAAAAATTCCCTGAAAGAAATTGACAAAAAGACAAGTGAAAAATTGGAAGGAATCAATAAATCCCTGAAAAAAAATCACAGAAAGTCAAGAAAAAAAGAGTCAAACAGGCAAAGGAAGCAGGTCAAGATTGAAAATTGAAATAGAGGCAATAAAGAAAACACAAACCAAGGGAATTCTGGAAAGGGAAGATTTAAGTAAACCAACAGGAACTACAGGTTCAAAGATAAACAACAGAATGCTTTAGATGGAAGAAAGAATCTCAGGCATTGAGGAAAGGATAGAAGAAATAGACTCATCAGCCAAAGAAAACATTAAAGCCAACAAAGTCATAACACAAAAAATTATCCAGGAAATCTGGGTCATCTTGAAAATACCAAACCTAAGAATAAATAATAAGAATAAAAGTAGAAGACTAACAGCTCAAAGGCACAGAAAATATATTCATCGAAATCATAGAAGAAAACTTTCCCATCCAAAAAAATGCCTACAAAGATAAAAGAAGCTTACAGAAAAGCAAATAAATTACACCAAAAGTACCCTTGCCACATAATAATCAAAACATTAACATATATGGAAAGAAAACATATAAGGAAGTGCAAAGGAAAAAGGTCAAATAACATATAAAGGGACAATAACACCCAACTTTTTAATAGAGACTCTGAAGCCAGAAAGTCTTAAAAAGATATAATTCAGACACTAAGATGCCACAGTTACCATACTACTATCCCCAACAAAACTTTCAATCACTATAGACCAATAAAACAAGATATTTCATGACAAAACCAGATTTAAACAATACCTATCTATAAATCCAACCCTACAGAAAATACTAGAAGGAAAATTATAACTAGAGAAGGTTAACTGTACCCATAAAAGAACATACAAAAGATAATCCCACACCAGAAAATTCCAAAGAAGGAATTTTCTACCACCAGAAAATAACATTAATTAACAATCATCGTTCATTACTATCCCTTAATATCAATAGATTTAATTCCCCAATAAAGACACAGAGTAACAGAATAGATATTAAAAGAGGAGCCAACCATCTGCTACATACAAAAAACTCACCTCAACTTCCAAGATCAAAATTAACTCAGAGTAAAGAGTTGGGAGACGATTTTCCAATTTAATGAACCAATGAAACAAGATGGTGTAGCTATCCTAATATCTTTCTAACTAGACTTCAATCTAAGTTAATCAAAAGAGATAGAAAAGGACATTTTATATTCAGCACTGAAAAAACCCTCAAGAGAATCATAATTCCATTATGAAAGTTTATGCCCCAAATACAAGGGTACTCACATATGTAAAAGAAACATTACTAAAGTTTAAATCACACATCAAACCCCATGCACTAACTGTGGGAGACTGCAACATCCCCGTCTCACCAATGGACAGGTTGGACAGACAGAAACTCTAACAGAGAAAAAAAGGGAACTGAAAGATGTTATGTCTCAAAAGGGCTTAACAGACATATGTAGAACATTCCACGCAAACACAAAATAGGGTAGGGAATTGGTGCTGCCCCTGCTGAATGTGCCAGGCTTTACTGATTCCCAATGGGAGGGAGGCCTTCCACTTTTTGAGGAGTAGATGGGGGAATGGGTTGGGAGTACAGTGTGGGAAAGAAAAAGGATCCAGGGATGGAGTATGAACTGTGGTTGATATGTAAAATGACTAAAATAATAACAATTAAAATATATAGAAGTCAAAAGAAATTTGGAAGTAGACACTAGGTGGAACAACTTTTGGGGCTAAGGAGAAGAATTGCTCTGGGCCGAAAAACTAAAGCTGATTTTTCCCAATGGATTTCTCTTGGTTTTAGCATAGAAATAGCATTCTTGAAGAGCAATCAGTGTTCCCTGACCTGTGGGAAGTCCAAGGACCACCCACCTCCATCCAGGTTCAGTAAGGTGAGCATCCAAACTGCCTAGGCTCCCCCAAAGCCAGTAAGTACAGTCGGATCAAAAACCCATTGCCATGATGAGGGAGAGGGACTTGATCGGGGGAGGAGGAGGGAAATGGGAGGCGGTGGCGAGGAGGAGGCAGAAATCCTAAATAAATAAATAAATAAATACAAATAAAAAAAAGAAATAGCATTCTCTCCTTCCTTCTCCTTTCTTTTCTTTTTTCTTCATTCTCCTTCTTTTCCATTCTTTGATTCATTTCTTCCTCAATAATTTTTGTTTGTTTACATGTTTGCTTGTGATAATACCTTGCTTTATAGGCAAGAAAAGGTTTAACTTCTTAGTGATTATCCTACATAAGCCTCTTAAGTCTTAGGATTACAATAATAACCCACCATATGTGGATTTGTGTGGTCAAGCTTAAAGTGTTTGTTTATTTAATTGGAAATAGTTATAACATATATATGCATATATGTGTTATTCCTTCTGAGATGCTTTTTTTGGCTAATTTATTCATTCTGTATGTATTGCCAAGTACCTAAAATGTGGCAGACATGAAGCTGGATCCTGGAGACAAAGTAGAATGCCACCTTCTATTCTCAAGGGGATCATAGCATGGTGTGTGAAAGATACCAAAGGATTTCATGAAACACTTTTGGGAACAAATGCAGTGAAAGACATTTGATAACAAGAGAAGACAGTCAAGCAAGCCAGAAGGTGGCCATTCCCAGTCAGTGCTGGGCAGAACACAGTGCTGGGCAGGGTTATTCAAGTTAATACTTAACACTTGTATCTTAGAGAAAGATATAAGTATATATTCATGTCTACTTCTATTATAAATATGCTTAATATAAAAGGTAGATACCTCATACAAAAACGTGAGTGAATATGTGTCTCTTACTATAAGTTCCATAAAAGATATAGATTAGAAATTTTGACATAGATATTCATTAATATTTCCTTCCATTAAAGGAAAAGAGAACTCAGAAGATACATGTTGGTACTTATTTCAAGGGTCAATGTGAGTGATATTTTTATTTTACTGTAAAATATATTAAATTCAGCAATTTTTTCATATTTTTGCTACTTATCGTATAACATAGTTTTTAACACAACATAATTTTTCACTTTAGAGTTGCCATCTTATAAAGTAAAACTATCATAGTTTTAGTGAGCATTTTCTTTAACCTGAATAATCAATATAAACACAAGTAAATCAAACTGACTTACAGCATCTGATGGCTTCAGTGATGTAACATCTTTACTCTCATTCATACTTCCAAAATGAAGCCATCGCATGTGGACTTATACAGAAACATATTCTTATAGTTTTTTTTTTAATCTACAGAAATAAAATAGGTACAAGTATCAATCAGAGGCTAAAGCCTTCAGTACAAAAGATTATTAGGGCCGGGCAGTGGTGGTGCACGCCTTTAATCCCAGCACTTGGGAGGCAGAGGCAAGAAGATCTCTGTGAGTTTGAGGCCAGCCTGGTCTACAAAGGGAGTTCCAGGACAGGCTCCAAAGCTACAGAGAAACCCTGTCTCGAAACCCCCCACCCCAAAAACAGATTATTAGGGAGTGATTGCTTAATGACAAAGCCTTGACGTAATTTGTTTAATTATGAGTGTATATAAATCTATTTTTTTATTGATTGGGTGTGTTGATTGTCACATAAAATCCCAGGATGTTAATATTAATTTCCTATGGGCTCAGAAGAGCTAACACCAACACACCATTGATTATTAAATTGACAAATAATGCTTTTAGAAGAGTGAGTCATATCAAGTAAGTAAAAATCAACAACAAAATAGACTTAGTTGGAAATAGAAATTAAGTATAAAGGTTTAACTTTGTCAGATAATGGAGAGAGGAATGGTTGTGGATGGAAATGTAGGTATTTCTACATTTGAGCAGGAGATGACATCCTTAGAGAGTGGAAGCATGATGGCATAGATCCTGGAAGCTGCACCAGAAAGATTAAGGTTCATTGCTTCTCCTGGCCATGGGTCGGTACTATGTGATTTACAGTTGTGGAGTGAATTGCTCAGATTTATATGTGAGCATGATCTCTAGGTGAACCTTTATAAAAGGAATACAGGTGGTAGCAAGATACACACAAGGAAGTCAGAGAGGCAGCTAGATGTTGCGTGGCTCAGGAGAATGATGACATCAGCAGACTTAGAAACCTTGTATTTAAGAAGGGAGAGGAGGTGACTGACTTCAGTAATGTTTAGAACATAAAATTACTGAGTCAAGCATGGAGTAAAAATAGGCAAAGCACACAGAGAGATAGAGAAAGAGGCGTTTTAGTACAGCTTCGGAGTTATGGTGTAGTGGTCAAAAGATGGGAGCCATAGAAGAGGATGGGACTCTCTGCTTATGCCAATTAACTCTATGAGTCCAAACATACAGTATTAGTTAATGAGTGGCATTCATATGGAGATGTACTTCAGGTCTGGCTTTAGATAACATGTAGCACATCATTAACATGTAGCAATTAGCAGAGGAGTGCTAAGGAGAATGGTGGGACCAGCCAGAACTAACTAGAAGGTACATCCACACCAAGTGTCTGTGTAGGTAAAAGGAACACTACTAGCAAACGGGGAACAAATAATAGAGGAAGACAGAGGATGCAGTAAAGGAGGGGGAAATCAGTAAATAAAACAAACAAAACAAGTTTGAAAAGGAGGAATAACGTGAGAATATGCCACTTATACTTTCTTCTCATCTGAAGTTAAAACATTATATATTCTTTATTCTCACATTATAACAATCTTAAAAACATCTTAACTAATATTTGGGTTTTATAAAAGCTTTACTGCACAGAGTGTGAAGAATTTTTTAAAAATGATAAAGTATACACATAAGTAGGAGAGAAACAAAACTCTTTTCATCCCACATTCTAGACTTAATATTTCAAATGTTTATCAGTTCAATGTTGTCTTATAAGAGTGAATTCATATCCACATATAAATCAATAGATTTGCTCTCATTCTTAAGAGAGTATACTATATTATTCTGAAATACTTAACTTACAATATCTGAGTTTCAGTGGCCTTATTAGACTTTTGACAATAAATATTCATTTTTGACAATTTTATCTTAAATATCTAAGTACTTCAAGCTTTGTCATATTAATTGAAGGTTTTTTTCCCTCTAAAGTAAAGCACAGAAGTAACTGAGTTAAAGGATAAGTAAGTTTAAGAATCTTGATATATTTTACATCATGCTTTCCAGGAGTATAGATTTTATTAAAATTTCATCAACCCATAAAACTTCTCATTTCCCGGGGACCACATTGCTGTGGAGTGTTCCTATTTTAATCTATATTTTAAACTAGTCTCCATAGATGTTTCACCTATAATGGAAAAGCAGCTTTTGATGCCAAGTATTTTTAGTTCCTGTTATAAAAAGATGTGAGACCTGAATGAACAAATAATCTCAGGTTCAACCTGATTTAGGAGGAATTGATTTTCAGGGCACTCAGTATGCAGCTTCTGTCCGTGAGTTGGTCCCCAAATTTGCTTCCTCCTTCTGTGTTCCTGTTTAGGCCTCTGCTACGTACTGCATGTTTGTACAGGTTTCTCTTTGTTCCTCTTATCCAAGTTCCCCATTATTTCAATACAATTTAGAAAAGCTCAGTTCTGAATGTTCATACAAAACAAATATTTGAACAGAGGAAAATTGAGCTAAATATTTTCTTTGTTATCTGTCCATTGATTTTTCTTATTGAAGATATACATTTTTGAGGAAAAGTAGAGGATCATTTAGGCGCTATCATTGTATCTGTGAAAAACCTTTTTGAATGACATTGGGGAGCTACTTAGAAATTACGATAAAGAATATCACATTATCATGAAACCCCAAAGACTATATATGATTAATGGTATTTTTTTAAATCGTATTTAGAAAACAATTCATAGATTACTTCATTTTAATTTCTGTTGGTACATAGTCATTGCACGGCATGGTTACTTGTCTTCTTGTCTTGTGTCTTTTTTCCCTTTTCTTTTCTTTTCTTTTCTTTTCTTTTCTTTTCTTTCCATTCTTTCATTTATTCTTCTTTTCTATTATGCCCTATAGAGTTCAGTTTGTGTTTTCCAGTTGTTTCTAGGGGAATGTGACCTGCACTGGACACAATAATGAAGAATAAGTTAAAAAGTAATCACGTGACTTCAAGAAATAATACAGACTATCAAAATTTGATAAAGGACATAGATCTGATGATCTACTCAGTTCCAACTTTACACAAGAAGGAACTTCAAAAATCATATATTTTCAATTCATGTTTAAGGGCAATTGGAAAAGTGTTATGTATAAAGAAAATGAAAATGAAACTACATTGAAACTTATTCTGATCCCGGTGAGAATGGATGCTATGGACAACCAGACCAGAGTAAACACTGCTAATAAGCTTCATTCATTCATTGTAACATTGTGTCAGTTCTTGTTTTCAGGTTTTTGTTTTGGTTCCCACTGATGATGGAGTATAACCTCTAAGGTAAAACAAACCCTTTCCTACTCAAGATATAATTGGTCACAGTGCTTATCACAGCAACACCAGAAGTTAACTAAATTATAATTTTTAAAAAAAGTTTGAATAAAGGTTCCCTACACGAGTTTACAATGAAGGCCATCCTTAGAAAGTCTATATGTTTCTAAATCGAATTCCCAGGCCTCAATATAGGTTACTGTTCCATCAGCTGTTGGTCAGAGTGTCCACAGAAGGTCTACAAACAACACAGAATATTGACATTCCCTGTTGGTTACTCACCGAAAGAGCTGCTAAGGCTCTATTGCTGAAGAAACCATATACTTTAGATATGAATCACAGAAAAGCAAAGCTAGTACTGAGTTGGGATTTTTTTTTTCTGTCTGCCCAGGGTTTATATGGAAGAAGGTGCTATGCATGTTTATAAGACAGAAATATCATCAAAGAATTTCCCATCTGTCAAAACTGAATGCTATAATTTCTACCTTCCAGGAGATATTTGCCTACTGGTGAAAGAGTGCCAAGACTGTTTGGGGGACAATAGATTACTTTTCAATTTCATATGAAGCCTGTTCTATGGGAAAAAAAATACGTGACTGCTACTACAAAATTGGTCAAAAGTCTGTTTTTGGAGTTATAATAAGCCTAGGGCAGAATGCACTACTGATATTTTGATGAATGGACAGGTAGCTGAACTGATTCCTAAATATTGATGTAGCTTCCCATTCACTAGTATTTTATTCATGTTTCAAAGAAACTTGTTTTTATAGAGGACAACAGTCAATATAGACCCATAAGTTACAAAGGTGCTGAGATTGTATAACTGTTGGCATTCAGCCCGATATATAACATCTGTATCATTTCTTCAAAGGTCTGGTAAATATCATGAGAAAAAAAGCAGAAATATTGAAATAAAGAGAGGATGCAGTGGAGCACTATTAATGAAGCTATCTGATAGTTATAACACGATCTTTGTGATGACTAATATATAGCCATTGTGACTACCTGCACAAGATCTCTATAAGAACAACAAAATGTCACGAAGGTGGTGGGTGGAAGTGGCAAGAATAAAGGTGATAATAAGTGTAAGAGAATTATAAGAGGAAAAGGGGGGTGAACATGATCACAATAAAATGTATATTGTATAAAATTGTCAAAGGTAAAGTGAAAAAGATATGAGATCATGGGCAAATTATTTTTTTCCACAAAAAGAAAATATGTTTGAAATCTTGAAATCAATTTCAAACCTGAGTTAGAAATATTCAAGGACTCATCAGTGATGAAAAATAAGTAAATAAATAATCTTGCTTAGAGCCCTTTTCATACTCTTATTTTTTCTATCTGTCTATCATTTGAGAAACAGAACATTTATAAACATCTATATGGGTTATTCGCAGAAAAGTTATCTTTTCTACAATTACTTACAAATGGAAATGTGGACCGGGTTCACAGAAAAGGGGGTAGAAAGACTTTAGGAGCCAGAGATGGTAGATGACCTCAAAGAAACAGAATAATATTGACACATATAAACTCAAAGCAAGTATGACAGAATGTAAAAACTTGTATAACATCAAGCCGTACAAAATTCTAGCACAGAAAGAGTTTGCATATGAACACAAAATCTCACCACTAGTTGAGTAGCTATTGGTGCTTGGCAGCTGCTAAGAAAGAGACAGATTTCTTAAATGATATGACCCCTGATTGAGTACAATTATACTCCAGGGCAGGCCACACTCCCCAAGAGCAGTTGGGCAACACAAACCCCGCTTGATGGGGTATGGAATGAAGGAAGGAAGGGAAGAAGGAAGAAAATGAGGGAAATGGGAGGAGTTGGAGGATGGTGTAGATACAGTTAAAGTACATTCTGAAATTCTCAGAAAGTTAATAAAGGTACTACCTTTAAAAATGAAAGAAAAAGAAACATGATCCCAATTTAAAAACACAGGTAGTATAGTAGTGTGGCTTCATACTGTCATATTACTGTTTTGACTGCATTGAGAATGAATCTCAGCTCAGTAATAAATCCAACACACTAAGGAGTTCCTTTCTAAGAAAACTCTACATGGGTAATGCCATGCCCCTGACTGTGATGGAGAGAAGTATATCAGACCAGTCAGATTGCAACCAAGTCAGTGAGTTCATCAAGTGGAAATACAAAATAATAAAAATAATAAATATTTTAATGTGTAGGAAGGTAGTGAGACACTTTAGGGCAATACACTCAAAACTTGGAGGATGTTTTCTTAGGAGAAGTTCTACACATTGTCTTTACAATGGCTCCAGGGCTGTGACTGTGCGTGTTTCTGTATAAGTATGTGTTTTTTAGTATGTGTGAGTATTATATTCATGAATGTGAGCAATTATGCTAGTGTTTATGTATGTGTGTGAAGATATGTATGCATATGTATATGTGTATCAATGTATGTGTATATGCATATGTGTGTTTGTTTAGGATTCTCTTACTTTCTAAATCACATTTCTAAACATGTGTAATTTACAATATCTAAAATTCAAGAAAAACTGAGATGGGCTCAATTGTTAAGTGATCTAGCTGTTGCTAGAACTGAGAATATAGAATTGATCTCCAGCAACCAGAAATAAGCTTACAGCCTTCTATAGCTGCAGTTCCAAAAGGATCCACTGTCATCATCTGATCCCCATGGGCACAGGAATGTTCACTGCACAAACATGCAAAGGAAAAACATTCATATACATAAAATCTTTTAAAATTTAAGTTTAAAAGAGTTATGTACAGGTTTAAAAAAGTTTTCTTCACTAGAAGAATTTTATTTTTGAATTTAATTTTTTAAGGGTGCTGGACAAGTGCCAATACAGTCAAACTCAAAGCCTGTTTGTTCTGCACTTATATGTGTATAATTTGCTGCTCTTCACAGTCTTTGGGTTCTCCTTGAGAAGTCACATTCTTTGAACGCAATTCCTATTTTATCATTCATACTGAAGTTTCTGACTGCTAGACAGATTTTAGAATAAGGATATTTTCTTTCCCTTTTCCTCTTCATTATCCCTGTCTTTCTTCCTTTCTTCCTTCCTTTCATTTTTCTTTCTTTTTCTTTTAATATCTTCCTCCCCCTGTGAGTATCTTTTAATGTGGAGACTTTAGATTTTGCCAAAACTTGAGTTAAAGATAATTGTAAAGACCCACAAGTGGGTACTAGGAACTTCATTTGGGTCTTCTGCAAGAATGGGAATCAGTCTTCAGCAGTGGGTGACTCCCCAGCCTTCTGTCTTCCCCATCTTTCCATCCTGCCTTCGCATCTCTCAACACAACATATTGGATCTGTTGTGATTTTAGCCAGAGCATTTATTTTTGTCAATAAACCCAAATGTATCAGAGAGAACGGCCCTAACCAAGTGAAGCAATCCATAGAGTGAGTCTTACACTTCACCTGGGCAAAACAATAGAGCTGGCCATGGTAGTGTGAGTGCAATGAGTTGGACTCCAGACTGGAGAGCAGAAGAACTAGTTCTGCTCTTTCTGTCTGCTACATTGGGTAAGTTAGCTGGGGTAGTGTTAGAGTAGGCTTGGTGGTGATGATGAGGGAAAGATGGCAGAGGACCAACGCAGCTACAACCCAGGCTCAGAATCAGTACTATGAAGTAGCTTCTCCCAACATCCACCTTATCTATGAACTTCTGGAGCATATAAAGTGGGCTAGACAGGCTAGGCATGCAAATCCAAAGATACAGAATCTCCAGCACACAAGGCAACAGTATGATATCAGAGAGCAACCCTAGGGAGAGCCCATTTTTGATAATGTAGCAGAAGCCAGAGGTGTCAAACCAGACTAATGACTCATTGTACTGCACACTTACAAGTAAAGATATATGTGTGGCCTAAAGGGTGTACTGTATAATTCTGTGGACCATATTATAGCTTCCATGCTGAGATTTTGTTGTTGTTGTTGTTGTCCTTGGTTTGGATTGGGGGCTATGATTATTATTATTATTAATATTTAAATTTTGTTAGAGGAGCTTACAATGGCAGAGATGGAAGCAAGGGGACAGGGACATGAGCATGATTGAAATGAATGATGTAAAATTTACCAAGAATCAATAAAAAATTAAAAACCCAAACCCAAGTCATATACATCAAAAATGTTAAGAAAGAATGTCACTTTAACTTCTTCAAGAACAGTTTTGTGTTTGTATGTATATGTGCATGTGTGTGTCTGTGTGTGTGAGTGTGTGTGTGTGTGTGTGACTATGTCTACGTTGGCTGTGAGTTTGCCTTTATAAACTTTTATGTAGCAGGTTATACAATTAGTAGCAATCTCCAAGTGTTAAACTGCTTAAATGGTTAAATTACCGTGGAGTTGATTTGTCTAACCTGATTGGCAGCCAGACCCCACCAGAGTGGCAGTAGCACTTGCGTTCAGCTCTGCGACTGATGGTTGCTCGCATCTTTTTGTAGCTCATTGCAGGCTTCTGTATTCAGCGTGAGATGCGTACATGCCTGAGGGGTTCTGGCACCAATTAATGAAATCTGTACTGTTAAGTCAAGTCTGGACAGCGAGGGATTTTCAGGCTGACCTCCAGCCCCAACTCTCTCAGCAGAGAAGACAGTTTCCACCCCTTCTACCTGCTCACGTGGATATGATTTCTGTGATGAAGGAGCCCTTGTAATAGGAAGCACTCCTGTCTCAAGCTGGGCCCTGGTATTTTATTTCCTTATTTCCCTGGGATGTAATTATCCCATGATAAGCACCTCTGTGTCTAATAACTTAATTAGGAATCACATCACTGCTATAAGTGCTGTTTTATGCAATGGAAATGTGTAATACATTGCAAATCATCAAAGCACCTCTATGCTGGCCAGCAAAGCAAGGTATTCAGTTTGGCAGTTTAATTCTCATCATCCCCAGACAGGTAGCTTTTTCAGAAGCTAGGTGAGAAGAAAAATACCTCTTTATACAAACTAGGTGGAAAGGCATAAAATGGGTTTTCCTAGGTCTGGCAATTTTTACCTGCCCTCCATGCATGCATTCAGAGTTTATACAGGAGAATTGTTGCTTTTCCTCAAGATAGCCCCATTCAAGAGACAGAAACACCAGCTGCCTGCCTGCTAAGATTACTTTTTCTATTATATCTTTACTTTTTCTTTATTATATTTATGTGTGTTGTGAGTGTGTTCAACTGACAAAAATTACATTTTTTTGGAACTGTAACATTTCTGTTTCGACCTCACATTCAGAAGAACGTGGTAAAGTGGAAATAACTGAAGATATTGTTTTGTTAAAGTCGGTTAGCCAATGTAGAATGGTTTATTTACAGGTGAAACCTGACTTTTAGTGAAAAATGAACCATTGCTCTCCTAATGCTTCCCTCAATTGTTTTAGGTAGTCAGTGTGTTGCTGTGAACTTTATCCAAGAATGTTTTGAAAATACTCAGTCTGTCAGAGTATATTAGCCCAGACATCAAAATTAAGAAATGAAAATGAGGCCCAATTGAAGAGCATGATAAACAAGCTCAAACTTTTCTATTTCATTTTCTCTCTGATCACATTATTTTATACTAAAATGATAGGTTATTTTCTGTTAAATACGTAAGTATATACCATAGGAAATTAGCCAAATTTTCCCCAGTGCCTAATATTAATTTGAACAATTATATTTGAATTTATCTTGCTCTAATGACTCGTAAGTCACTCATTGGTTTTCATTTTCCTAAAAGGCTTTGGGGACAGTGAAATGCTTCACTAGGTAAAGACAATTGTTTCAGAGACTGACAAGATGAGGTCAATTCTCAGAGCTCACCTAGCATAACAAACTGAGTTCAATTCTCAGGGCTCACCTAGCAGGAGAAAACCAATTCCAGCAATCTGTCCTTTGAGACACACACACACACACACACTCACAAAGGACTTCTAAGTTCATATCACCCTAACATAAGTTTAATATGAAATATTATCCAGCATCACCCATAAAATTGTTGTTTTAAAAGTATTTCAATTTATTCATTCTATTGTTCACAAAGGTTTGTTGGCAAACTCTAAACTCTTTATATTATTTCTTCTGTCAGAAGCTCTGTTGTATTTGATGAATCATTGCTTCATGTTGTTTTGCTAAAATCACACCTTCCACTTTATATACTGAATTCTAGATTTAAGGGTTGAGTTCTCACATGCCATAACTATATTAGCTATTTTTACTTTTACTGTGACAGATAGCAAAGACAGATGGATAAAAATGATGTTGAGAGAAGAAGGTTCGTAGGTGCTGTTGTTGCTGTTTTGGATAATTATAAGGGATACAGTCTATCAAGGTAGGGAGAGCATGATCATAGGAGTCACCTTGTCTCTACAGTCAGGAAGCAGAGAATGTACTGACAGTAAGTTGGGTTATGAAATGTCAAGACCTATATCCAGTGACTCAATCCTTACCAGGTCTCCTATTAAGCCACAAGTGTTGGGGACCCAGTACAGGACATTTCATGTTCAAACAACTACAAATAAGCAATAATCACTGGCTGTTGGTGACACCTGACTCTTCCAGGCACCAAGTCTCAAAATCGAAAGAAACTCTTGTAGTTTTTCAAATGAATACAACCAGCTTATTTTACAGTGAATGGTAATAATGCATTCTGTGGATCGTGTGATTTGTAGGAGACTATTATTTGACACAAGTGAAATGTAGCAAGTGTGCTTCTCAGGAAGATTGAGACATACACAAACTCAAGAGGGTTCAGAGAAGTCCTGAATCTCCATAACACACATAGAGAAAGACACAAGAACATATGGTACATCCTTAAATACTCTAAAAAAAAAAAACCTTTCTGAGTTGGTTATGTTAAGTTGAATTGTTTTAAAGAGGACTCCTCAAATGAATGACAACTTTCTTAGCTTAGTTTTATTCACAGTTCTTGTACATGGGAGAATCACCTAGAAAACTTGTTAAACTTTAGGAACAACAAGATTTCAAAATTTGTAGCTCAAGAATTCTCCGAGAGGAGAAACGTTATAAAGATTGCACATCTTAGGGATTTTTCTAGGACAATAGATAGGTACTGACTTATGACTAACCTGGAATCTTTCGGAAAGCCTGGAATAGGTCTTCAAGACAGTAGGCAATTTTCCAAAGAGGCATTTTTTTTTTTTTTTTTAGTTACTGAAGTAAAGAGGGATGGGTGAAGTGTCCTCATAAAGGAGTTCTGAAGAGGGAATTGGTTCTTCCTGGTGTAGAAACATAGTTTCCCTCTTCAACCACAACGAGTCTTAAAAGTGCTCCACTCTGGCAAATGCAAGAAGGTGGCAAACTCCTCCTGATAATCCTCTATACACCAATTAAAGATTGTTAGAAAACAGAAATACATCTTATCCTGATTGTGGTACCCTAGGAAAATAACAAGAGATTCGATGGAAATTTCTTTCTCTTTGGTCTGTGGGGTAGGAATTTCAACATCAAAGCTAGAGTGAGTTCTATTTGTCGGGAAGGTTCAGTTTCTGGCTCCAAATTGCATCCCCCAGAATATATCAAAACTGCTGTCATGCCAGAAAAGGAAATGGAGCAAAAAATACTAGGATACTTATTTCAATCTCTATTTTAAGATCAGTAATCCTACTCACAAGAACTGTACCCTCCTGATTCCTACATTTCCTAAAAGATGCCACCTTGTAATATCACATTGGCAAGTAATAAGTTGTAACATATGAATCTGGGGGACACATTCACACTGTAGCATCCTCCTTTCATGCATAAATATGTATAAGTTAAAACTGGACGAGCTTGAGAAAGATTTCTAATGATGCTAGATTTCATTAGGATTTTTGTGAAGACCATTGCAAATTTGGCTTGGAGTCTGCAACAGCAGCAGAGCCTCTTTATATGGTAATGAGCTGTGTACTGCTTTGCCTACTCCTAGAGAGGGAACTGGATCTCTCTGAGGAGACCCAGCAAGAGCATTAGCCTTACAGCTCAGCCTGGCTTCAGAGTGATATTCCTTAGGTTGCCTAGGAGAATAAGTTTTCCCAATTTCTGCATGCCTGCTCTCTAATATTTATAGGTAATTTTGAGAAAGAAAATAGCCTGCTAATGAGACTATTTCTCAGGTGCTATAGATGCTAGCTAGTAGATCAACATAAAATTCTTAAAGGGGGCTTTTCTGAATTTATGTGAATTGGAGGGAAAAAAATAAAATGCAAGCAGAGAATTTCTTCCTGAGAGACTGGGCATCAAGTAAGCTAATAATGTATAAATGAGAATATGCTGCCCACAAATAGGATAGTTTTGAGTAATGAGTGTTTTATTTAGGCTGGCAAAATTTTGAGGAAGAGCAGGTGCTGGCAGGACTCAGTGACCAGCCTCTTCTGCCTCGAAGTAGGGCATAGGAGCCCATTATAATTTTTGTGTCATCAAATATAGACCAAACCATCCTGCAGTTTTTTTTTTTTAGATCTATTTATTTATTTTGTATACAGTGTGTTCTCTCTGCATGTATGCCTGCAGGCCAGAAGAGGGCACCAGATTTCATTACAGATGGTTGTGAGCCACCATGTGGTCGCTGGGAATTGAACTCAGGACTTCTGGAAGAACTATTAGTGCTCTTAACCTCTGAGCCATCTCTCCAGCCCCCATCCTGCAGTTTGGATAAATATCATTGTCCTCTGTGACACTAAATAAGGTTCTGATATTTCTTGTTGATTGTTTTTTTTTTTTTTGAGAATTTAATGGACTCTGATTTCTTAAATTTGGCTGCATGAATTTATTTTCTTGTTAAATATTTTAAAAAACCTGAAAGATCTTTGTCTAGTTAAAAAAAGAATGAACAGGAACAAAACTAAACAAATACCCTCCACAGACACCCCCAAAACAAAAATAGGACCCAAAAACCTATTCTGGAAATGGCTCTTTCCTAGAAAGGGAAGAAAGAAATGCTCTTAAATTTTAGAAAGGAAAAAAAAATTTAGAAAGGATGTCAAGAAACTTGAAGTGTTCAGCCCATGTACTTTCCTAAGCTTATCTTCTGTAGTCCCACCTTTTCTAGTAATTAAGGTTCCCATAACCCTTCTTTTTTCACCAACTTCTAAATAAAAAAAAAACAAACCAACTTTCAGTCCGTTAGTGGTCTTACAGAGTAAGATACAGATATGGATACTGATACAGACACTGCAAGTATCTTACACATACTGCAAGTCTCTTACAGAGTAAGATACAGATACTGCAAGTATCTGTTACTTGTTCAACACTTAGAGCACAGTGGTTAGCACTGGTGCTGTGTTTAAAGAATACCTTTGAAAAAAAGAGTGAGGGCTGTAAAAGAGTTGCACTGTGTTTCCCTCTCAAATGCCCGTTACTGTAGTATGATAGAGAACAATAAGCCCATGCCCATTTTTGAAAAGAACAAATACTTGGTTATATCCAACTAATTTTTCCAATTAAGTTACTAGAAACAGAAAGGAAAAATGGCACAGTGTGAGAGATTTTTTTTGCAAAGATGGAACAAGTAAGAGGAAGAGAAATTTCAGAATGTCCAAGTCATCTCCGGTCTTTATTCTTATCACCTGGAAAGCAAATGGCCTTCAGTGTTGTCGTGGTGACATTACTGAAAAACTGAGTCATCCAGATACTAATGACTTAATTTCCCCATTGGAAATAGAGGATATAGCACTGAACTAGCTTTGTTTCATGTTACATTTATGTTGTGTCTTCTATAAGCAAATCCCATGACGAAATCCTCCTTTGTGCTTAACTTGTATCCTGCTAAACCTCCTCTTCTTCAGTGGATACTCATATCCATGATTTCTGTCCTTGGTAGAGATTGAAAACAGCTGGCTGCAATTTTCTGTGCAAGGATGTTAAAAGAACCTTCTACGTAATTGGAGATCATTATTAAATTGTCCCTCAGATGTCTCATTCCCAGGCTAAATAATCTCTGTTCTTTAACCTTTCTCATTACCCCATTTTTTAATCTGCCAACTATCTTCTGGGCTCTATCAGAATGCTTGCATTTGATGTGATATGACCAGATGCATGTCTCGGAGATATTTCTGCAAAGGTTCTACACATAGTTAAGCTCCCAATAAAGAAAAGACCATAAATCAGACTCCTAGCACACTAGTTTTTGACAAAGGAGACCTAGTCCAAGGAAGGAGAGAAACCATCAGAGTGGTTCTATCAAACTCAGATAGCAATAAAATGTTTTTATGTAAGAATTACGTAGCTTTGGATTGCAAACCTATAAAAAAAAAAGATGGTCAATTCTCCCTGGAAAGCCAACTCTGACATTACTTTATAGGGAAAGGTCAGACAATAATCTGTGGTAGTTGCTCAGAGTACAGAAGCATAGGCAATAAGATGGAACCATAGTGGATGCCAAGCAAACTACCCAACTACAACCACAAGTCCAGATATCATACGAAAAGCTGACCACCAACCAAGAAATCTTTAATAAATAAATAAATTAATTAATTAAAAAAATAAAAAAGAAGAAAAAGAAAAGCTTTGTAGGAGAATCTTCACGTGTGTGTGTGTGTGTGTGTGTGTGTATGTGTGTGTGTGTGTATACATGCATAGAAATATCTGAAGTCCAGAGGCCAAATTCTGGTGTTGTCCCATCCACTTAGAGTCTACATATGTAACAATTTCACATGGGTGGAAAAGGATTGACCTTAGGTCTTCATGATTGTGCAGCAAACACTTTACTGACTAAGCTACCTAACCAGCCAAGTTGCTCTATTGACTATATCAAGGCTTTAGGCTTTAATATATACCCCATCCATTTACTCATCAACACCTATAAGATAACAAGGTGGGTGTAGCAGATAGGGGACAAGGCACAAGTACAATCGTCAACACCATTTAAAAGTTGGTGAGGCCATAGGACCTAGAGGAGAAGATGCTACTGCTACTTTAATAAATGTGAGTAATCTCTAACTGATTCTAGATTCTTATCTTTACATTCACAAATAAGTATAGCTCTCATCTCCTAATCAATAAACTTATTTTTGTAGCCAATTAAGATCACTACAAAAAGCCCCAAATGGTCAAACATCACAGATCAATCGTTCACTGGATCCCTTCAGTTAGTATGCATACAATGTAACTCCTACATTTCAGGCTCAGAAACCATCACAAAAGAAGGGGAAAAGATTTCTACAGCCAGAGGATCAAGACATCTGAGAAACCTGAAGTGAAGTGAAGCAAAGTGGGGGCTAGGTAGGAGGGGATGGATCAAGGGGGACTTGGAGAGAGGAATGGGAGTGAATATAATCAAAAGACATTGTAAAATTGATCAAAGGTTTAATAAAAATATGTTATTATAAATTATACATATCTACAGACAAGCATTATTAAATAACCATTGTACACTGTTAAAGCACTTAATTGGAAGGCTTTAGGCTAGGATAATGCCCACATCTTGAATTCCTAAGTAAGTAATCTAACTAATTAGGCACAGTTTAATCTTAATCAATCATAAAATGACAACTAACCTCGAGGTACTTTCCACTATATCATACCCAAGTTTGGTAAATTTGGCAAGTGCCTAGTTTTGAGTAGTATCTTTTCTTATTTTTTGTTTTCAGCTTTACACAGCTACCATTAAATATATGAAGAGGCCATCACCCAATCTTCTGATTCTGTGCTGCCTGATACAGACAAGGCCCTTTGCTTAGATAAACAAACACTGTTTAAAGTCATGTAATTAAAATTTTCCTTTCATTAGTCCTACCCTGTGCCAAATATTGAATCCCCATTTCTCTTCTGGATATTCCCCTCCACAAGATTAAGTTCGATATATTTATTTGATAAGAGCAATAATCCACATTAACTAGATATGGCTAACTCATTGGCTGTGTACTTTAATAGCTGAACATAGAATGAATTAAAAACAATATTGCTAAGCTTGATTTAAAAGTAGAAATTTTCATTTAGAACACAGTTATTTTTGATTAGTTATTCTAATATATTATTGAAAAATTATACCAAGAATTCAAGATTCTTACAGTGTGAAAGTTTGCTGAAAACAGTAACATGGTGAAATCTTATACATATCATCAAAAAAGGAATTTTTTAAAAAAATAAAATGTAACTAATTAATCTTACATTAATATCTTTATGTTAGATATGTCCTTGGAATGAATATATATATTTATATATATCCTTCTTAAAAACTTTTTTCTGATTTATGCAATATTTTATAATTTAAAATATCTTATATTGTTCCTCACACAAATTTCTACAGCCAGACCATAAGTAAGTTGAAAATTACGAGTATTTATGATGGTAAAAGCAACAGGTCTGAGTAGTCATAGTTCAAGTATAACCTGGTTTCTTCTAGCATTTAGCATTTTCTTTTTTCATTATCTGTTTTGGCATTAATATTGTGTATTTATACCTGAATTTTGATTTAAGAATATGAGGACAGATGTCTGTGACTGCCAGGAATGGAAATTAAATATCCTGGGGCTGAGTTACAGGTATTTGGAGCTGCCTAACCTTGGTGTTTGCTATTGAGCTCCGGACATCTGTAAGGTAAATACTTAAGGGTAAGTACTAAGCTCTCTCCAGCCCATAGCATTTTCTATAAATACTATAAAAGACTATTGAGGTCAGCTTCAGTTTGGTCATTATAGTCAAATTGTGGCAATGAAATAATGTATGTTTTTGTTAGTTAGTTTGTTTGGTTTTTATTGTTGTTTTGTTTTTTGGTTTCTCTGTTTAGCCCTGGCTGTCTTGGAACTCACTCTGTAGAACAATCTCTCAGACTCAGAGAATGGCCTGACCCTGTATTTGTTTGTTTAAATCTAATTTAATAAATTTAAAGGTGACTAATGAAATACTTAAGCAAAGTTTCTTAAGAATGAGTTATTTTTTTCAACATACTCCTCAATTTTGATTAAGTTAGCCTACATTTAAAACAAACAAGTTTTAAATGGTACAGATGAAGCTTCAGAAATTGAAAAACAAGGAATGAAACAGAAAAGGAAGTAAAAAGAGATAATACTTAGTTTGAAACGGTAAATGTCAGTTAGATGACCAGATTCCGAAGCTTTGGACTCAATTCCACCTAGACTTGAACTTTTTAAAAGATAAATAATAACAAATATCTTAGTCCTTTGTAAATTTTATGTCACTCAGCATAACTATTCTTCCTATGAAAGAACAGAATTCAGAATAAAGCCTGTAACTGGACCAAGCCAGAAAAAGTAGAATTATTGTTGTCAGGAAAAAGTTTCCTATTTTCTTTTGAATGACAGAGTCAGATATCAACATTGTCATGTAAACAGACTCGTTGGGGATTAGTTCTCTGGCCAAAATGAACAGACACAAAAGAGTTTTCAACAAAGCTGCTCTGCACTGCTGTCCCTGTGGTGCTGGTATTTAAAACAAACAAACCAGTCAAAAGAAAGAGGAAGCATTCGGAAACAGATGAAAAGTAAATCAGCAGAACCTACAATTACTCATTTCAGAAAGGAAATGACAGGCTATTCAGTAATATCTATCGATTCTAAAGCTTATATTTTCTTTAGACCATAGTTGCTTAGTGATTGTTTCTCTGGTTAAAAGCAATCAATCCAGATATCTCTATGAACATTGTTTCATAAAACCGGAAAGATATTCAACTCAGTGTTCCAATCACCCCTGTTAATTGTGGAGTTAGCAATTGTAATGTCAACGTATTGAGTGATCAGCCCAAGATCAAAATGCAAATTTGAAAGAAAACTTAAATAGAGTAATTAATAAAAATAAAGTTACTAGAGTAATTTTGCTTCTCTACAATTCTCACTCTCTACCCCAGCCCTATCCTGGCATAAGGGATGTCTTGCTAAGAAAGATTCTTATCATTATTTTGCTTTGTTTTGTCTTTTTTTTTCTTTTACTGAAAATAGATTTTTTTCTCACATAATGTATCCTGATTACAGTTTACCCTTCCTTTACTCCTCCCACTTCCTCCCTACCTCTCCTCCCATCTGGATTCCCTTTTTGTCTCTCCTTAGAAAACAAATAGACTTCTTGGGGATAAAAATAAAAACCTAAAAGGCAATAAGATAAAACAAGAAACTAACTCATTAGTGTTGGACTAAACAAATAAACAGAAGGAATGAAGAAACAAGAAACAAATGTAGGTACAGAGAACCACTGGTTTATAAACTCAGCAACCCCATAAAAAACTGTAAAATAGAAGCTGTAATATATGTGCAAAAGACTTGTAAGGTAAAAAGGAAAAAGAAAAAAAAAGCCATTCAATGTGTCATGTTTTATTTTGAGGTCTTTGATTCATTTGGGGTTGAATTTTTTTTCAGGGTAATCAGTCTGAATCTATTTGCATTCTTTTACGTGTAGGACATTTAGCTTAACCATCACCATTTGTTGAAGATGCTGTTGTTTTTCCAGTGTGTATTTCCCACTTATCTATCAATCTTGTGTCTCTAAGTTTTTGGATTTATGTCTGGCTCTTAAATTTAATTCCATTGATCAATGTGTCTCTCGTTGTGTCAATACCATGCTGTTTTTATTGCTATAGCTGTATAGTCAATTTGAGGCCAGGTATAAGAATGGTAATACCTCCAGCAGTTCTTTTATCAATCCTGAGTTTTGTTTTGTATTGTTTGTTTTCTGTATTTTCATATAAAGCTGATGATTGTCCATTCAATACCTGTGAAGAATTGTTTGGGAATTTTGATTGAAATTACATTGAATGTGTAGACTGTATTTTTTTTATGATGATCATTTTTACTTCATTAATGCTACTGATCTGTGAGAATGAGAGATATTTACATAGTCTGGTATCTTTTTCAATTTCTTTCATTTTCCATTGTATATAGGAGAGATACTGGGTTTTATTCCAGCTACTTTGATGAAAGAATTTATAACTTTATGAGTTTCCCAGTGGAAATTTTAGGATCACTCATGTGTAGTATCTTATGATCTGCAAATGAAGATACTTTGACTTCTTTCCAATTAGCGTACTTTAGTTGTTTTACTGCTTTACCTAATATATCAAGTAATATACTGAATAGATATGGTGAGGTAAATCATTGTCTTGTTCCTGATTTCAGTGGAATTGTTTCTAATTCCCTAGAGGTTATAGGATTGTTTAAATTCTTTATCTGGTCTTGATTTATCTTTGGTAAGTGGAACTTATTGAGAAAATTTTCGTTAGATTTTATAATTTTATACAGTACAGGTTTTTAAAGTATGTCCTTATGAGACTTTGAACTTCCTCAGTATCTGCTAGTGTGTCCCACTTTCATATCTAATTATGTTCATTTATATCTTGTGCCTCAAACTTTTAGTTAAGTTGGATAAAAGTTTGTCAATTTTATTGATTTTCTCAAAGAACAAACTCCCTATTTCATTAATTATTTGTATTGTTTTTCTTGTTTCTATTTTATTGATTTCCATGCTGAGTTTTTTTTCCCGTTTATTCATCTTGAGTGTCAATTCTTCTTTTTCTAGAGTTTGTAAGAGTGCTGTTATGTTACTAGTACGACATGGCCAATTTATGCAGGCAGTTCATGTAATGAAATTACCCCTTAGAGCTATCTTCATTGTGTCCCATAAGATTAGATATGCTGTTTATTCATTTTCATTCAATCCTTGACTATACAGTTTTAATGTCTTTCTTTTTTCCTGTCTTGACCTATTTTTCATTCAGAAAAGAGTTATTCAGTTTCCATGAGTTTGTAAGCTTTTTGTTGTTTCTGTTGTTGTTGATATCCAACTTTAATCACTTGTAGTAACAGGATCCAGGCAGTTATTTTAATTTTCCTGTATTTTCATATACCTGGTGACACTTGCTCTGAGTGTATATGTTCAATTTGGGTAAAAGTTCCTTGAAGTACTGAGAAGAAAGTATATTCTTTCATGTTTCTTTGAAATGTTCTATAAATATCTGTTAGAGGCCTATGATTTATAACATCAGTTAACTCCAGCAATCCTCCATTTAATTTTTGTCTGGATGGCTTTATTGGTGAGAGTGGTGTACTAAAGTCTCCACTATCAGAGTCTTAGGATCAATATGTGATTTTAGCTATAATAGTGTTTGTTTATGAATTAGGGAACTGTTGTGTTTGGTTTGTAGATGCTGGAGATTGCCATGTTCCATTAGTGGATTTTTTTCCTTTGAAAAAATTTTTTCCCAATTTCTTCTGATTAGATTTGGTTTTGAAATTTGCTTAATCAGATACTGTGATGTTTACATAAGCTTACTTTTCAGATTTATTTGCATTGAATATATATTTTCCCTCTTTTTAACCTGAGGTGCTTTCTTTCCTTGATGTTAAGGTATGTTTCTTGAATGTAAAATTTTGTTTTCAAATCATTTCTCTTAGTCTTTGTCTTTTTATTGGGGAATTGAGTCTACAGATATTGAGCAATATTAATAAGCTGTGTATGTTGATTCCTGCTGTTTTTGTTGTGGTAGTGGGGTGTGTGTGTCTGTGTGTGTGTGTTTCCCCGCTTTTGATTTGCTTGTCTAGGATGATTCAGTTAACCACAGCACATTGAAATTTTTCTTCTAGCAACTTTTGTAGAGCTGTATTTGTAGATAGATAATGCATAAATATGGTTTTACCTTGGAATGTTTTATTTTCTCTGTCTATTGCGATTGAAAGCTTTGTGGATACAGTAGTCTGAGCAGGCATCTGTTTTTCTTAGTGTCTGTATAATATTTGTCTAGAGCATTCTTGCTTTTAGAGCCTCCAGTGAGAATTGAGTGCTATTCTAGTAGTTCTGCCTTTATTCATTACTTGGTCTTTTCTTCTTGTTGCTTTTAATATCCTTCCTTTGCTCTGGATGCCTTGGAAGTCTCCTTCTGGTGCTTTCAGCTCCCTACAGAGTCACCGCTATTGTGTCTCTGTTGAAAGACTGAGGTAGCTGGAGTCTGATGTCAACATACAATATAACAGTGATAAACCCAACATGAGGAATTCCTGGCATGTGCACATACACACTGCCTTGCTCTAGGACTGATAGATCTTTACCACTAGCTCATTGTCAGGGCTGGTATTCACCTAGTCATTCTCATACATATCATTCTCTCTGAAAAAATCACTCTAGACATATAAATGTGTGTTTCTTCAGTTCTAGACACCTCTTAATCCAGTTACCTTGACAACCAAGACTAAATATTGTCCTGTGATATCTCAAAGTCTTAGGGAAAAAGATCTGCATTTAAACATTGAAATTTAAAGTTCCTAGTTATTAAATAGCACTACAGAAAGATAACTTTGTGTTCATAGTTTGGAACACAGTGCCTACCAAGCATGTCTCAAGCATAGTCCACCACATACACTCCAGATGAGCTAGGAATAAAGCCAAGCACAAAGTTATAAGCTTATTTAAAATGCTGTAAACATTATTATTGTTATTTTCCTCTTTGTTTATAGCTTAATTGAGAAGTTTTCAAATATGGGCCTTTAGTGGACAATGTGGTGTCAAAATTTTTAAACTTGATCACATCTAAAAAAGCCAAACCTCAAGCTATATTATTTTGAAATTATGAATTTGGATCATTGAAATTATTGAAGTAGAACCTGCAAGTGAGATGGTTCGAAACTTTCTCTAAAAGGGCTTCAGTCACAACAGGCCTTCTCTGATTATAGGATTGTCTATTAGAACATTTTATAAGTATAAATATGTACATCTAAAAGCAAAGATAATCTTCTCAGAGAGCTACAGGTCTAAGCCGGGACAGAAGTTAGGTCAAGCCTAAAGGTCATGAAGGCTTGGGTCTTAAATATGATTCCTGCCTATTTTAACACTTTGATTTGAAATATATCCATATGAAAAGAATGTTGTCTCTATATAGATGATTTCTTTTGTTATTGAGCTATACATTTTTCTCTGTTACCCTGACTTTTTCCCCCTCTCTTCTTCTCTCCTCTCCCATGACCCTCAGTTTCCCAATTTAACTAGGAGATCTGAGGCCTCTTCTTACTCTCTGTCCCCATTCCTAGGCAACTAAGCAGATCTTGGTGGAACACCTTGTTTTCTGCCCTTCTATGGACTCCCTCAGCAGAGCTCTGACAACCACATGCACACATACACACACACACACACACACACACACACACACACACACACCAGTATATCCCAATTCCTAACTATCAGCTACCACCTAAAAACACATTTTGCATTTTTCTTGGACTATCTAATGGTCATTCCTATCACACCCAGTCAGCAATAACAAAGGCCAGATATTAGAATCTAAGATTACAAACTTCCTAAACCCAAATGCCTACACTACAGCTTATATATTTAAAAAAATCCATCACAGTCAGGACACTAGAGGCTTCCAACACTACCAAAGCAGACTCTGAGTGTGGGAAAATAGCAAAGACACAAGAAAAAAGACATTAGAATAGCCTTTATTCATATGATAGAGGTCCTTAAATAAAAAAAAAA
>NC_022009.1:31666398-31674866 GCF_000317375.1 Microtus ochrogaster | reverse complement strand
GAGAAAACACAGCCTGCCCTAGCACCATTATGGACTGAGTAAGACAAGGGGACCCACTACTTGACCTTGTGGTGCCAGGCCGTGAGGAACTATTATGGAGGTATGTGTATGGTGTGGTATGGGAGAGAGATAAAGACAGAATATTTCATATCCTGTGGAAAGAGGCATATCTAAAGAGGTGAAAGTAGTGAATGATAGTCAGAGTTGGATGACTAGATTGCCACATAGGGCCATGGTGATGTCGATGTTTTGGTCTGCCAGGTCCCATGTCTGGGTTCATTGCCCTGTTGTAGCCATGGTTTGTGTTGACATGCATTTTCCTGATATACATGAAGGCCAAGAGGACAGGGATGTACAAATTTAATTTCACCCTTCCTTTGCTATAAGACTAGGATTGTCCAGCACCTGTTGCGATGCCCAGGAAAGTGGGATTGTACCTCTCCTGGGAAGCAGAATAGAGCAGACCCACTTCTGTTCTAATGGGTATGGGAAAGCAGGCCCAGAGAGTGAGAATGGGAGAGCGAGCTGGTCCTACCCCACTCTGAAAGTGTGGTCTTGAAGAGGAGGGAAAGATGCCCTTCCACTTTTCCCCTGTCATCTGTTGTGGACAGAAGTTTCTGTCCTGCCTGGTCCTGCAGCTGTTTAGTCCTAAAAGAAACACACAGAAGCTGACAATAATAATAAACAGTTTGGCCTATTACTCAGGTTTATTATTAACTAGTTCTTACAACTCAAACTATCCTGTAATTCTTGTCTATGGTTAGTCACATGGCTTGGTATCATTTCTCAGTACAGCATTTTCATCTTGTTTCTTATGCCTCTGGGTGGTGACTGCAGACTGAGCCCTTTCCTCCACCCAGAATTCACCTAGCCTTATTGCCCTTTCTATACTTCTTGCCTGGCTACTGGCCAATCACAGTTTTATCAAACCAATATGAGTGACAAATCTTTACAGGGCACAAGAGCATTATCCCAAAGGCAACTGCAGCTTACCAGCTGCAGCACTCAGGAAAACAGGATGTGCTCCTTCCCTGGATAACACAGTAGAACTGTCCCTGTTGATAGGGGTGCGGGTGAACTGAACCAGCCCCAAGAATGTAAGTTGGGACATCTGGCTCCGGCCCTTATCTGTCATATGGTAGTGAGGAGGACAAAAGAGAGCTCTCTCACCCTACCCCTTGCTGCCTGTAGAAGTTGGGAGACCTGTCCCTGAGGTCATAAGATTTGAAGATATGAGAGCTGGAGAACTGTGCTGCCCCTCACCAGCTTCAACACTTGGAAGTGTGAACCCTGTACCTCACTTGGGCAATATAGTAGAGCTGGGCCTGATGCTGTAGGTTTGAGAGAACAGACACTGAGGGCATGAAAGCATGAGAAACAGGCCTGCTCCTTGTTCATTGCTGCATAGCCAGGACAATGCTGGAGAGTGTAATAAGGAGGGGTCTGCTTGTTGGTTCCCAGCCGCTTAGCCTTGAAACTGTATTAATAAAATAACTGCTTGGCCCATTAGCTCTAGCTTCTTATTGGATGACTCTTATATATTAATTTAATACATTTCTATTAATCTGTGTATTGCCACATGGCTGTGGCTTACTAGCAAAAGTTCTGTTTGGCTCTGGTGGGCTACATGCCTTCTCTTCAACACTGCCTCCTTTCTCCCAGCATTCTGTTTAGTTTTCCCTGCCTAGCTAAGTTCTGCCCTGCTATAGGTCCAAAGCAGTTTCTTTATTCATTAATTATAATCACAGAATACAGAGGAAAATCCCACACCCTGGTGTTGAGTATGAGATGGGAAGGAAAGAGCCTACCAACTCTGCAAGTACTCAGGCCTAGACCTAGGGTTATGAGTTGGCACACCCCAACATCCATCCCATATATAATCTTCTGGAGCATATCAGGGAGCATATTCTACTGATCCAAAGCTGCAGGATCCCCATGACACAGAGCAACAGCAGAATAGCCAAGAGGTGTCCCCAGTGAGGGTTCAGGATTGATGGTGTAGCTGAAACCAGAGGACTCAAACCAGACAAATGACTCCTTTAAATTAGGACAGCTTGGTGCAGTGACCTCCAATGTAGGTGACCATTATTGGATTACTAGCCCCTATCATGTAAGCCAACTCAAATCACTTGACTTTAATTTTTAAAATTTATTTGCAATTATAATATAATTACACCATGTTCCCTTTGCCTTCCCTCTCTCCAAAGCCTCCCAAACACTGTAGTGGTATTTCATTTGTATTTTAATAAATAAATCTTGCCTGAAGATTATAAAAGTAAAACAGCCATACTGGCCAGTCTTACAGACTGGGCAGCAATGACCCACAACCTTAATCCCCGTAGCCAAAATAACTTCCCATAGAAAGCAGGCAGTAGTGGTGTATGCCCTTAATCCCAGAACTAGATAGGATTATAAAACAGGAGGAGACAGCTCTTAGTCTCAATCTCATTCTGAGATTCCTGGAAACAGGTTTGCTGTTTATGGGTTGAGATAGGAATAAGAGCCAGTGGCTGGCTATATTGATTCTCTGACCTTCAGGCTGAACCTCAATTTCTCTCTTTGAGTGTTTATAAATTGTGCCTCAAAATACTCCTCCTTGCTCCTTTTCAAAATTATGGCCTCTTTTTCCCATTAATTATTAAATGAATATATGTATATACATATATTCATAAATATGTAAATACAACCTTCTAAGTCAATATAAAGTTACTTGTATGTGTGTTTTCAGGGCTGACTACTTGGTCTTGAGCATCAAATTATGGTGCTCTTCCCTGGAGAAGACTGTTTCTCCCACTCTAATAATTTCTTGTTGGCCTGTCATTCTTCGTGTCTGTTTGAGATCTCTAGGCTTTCCCCTATCAGGGTTAGTACACCTACTTATTACTGTTCTACTCAGCTTATGTTTAAGGACTTTGTGGATGTAGCTTCTGAGATTTCCTAAGAGACTACCCCACAGGAAACTCCTTAAGCCAGAGTCTTGTTTTAAAATGTACAGATACAGATTATAAGTTCCATTCCTCTTTACAATCCTAACATATATTACTATTGCTATATCTTATCTCAAGGAGGCAAATTCTGTAAATTTTATACAAAACATTGCCTAAACAAAATATCATTTTCTACCTGAATCAACTTAAATATTGAAGGAGTTGAGTCTGCTAACAATAAACTCTGAGCTTCAGGTTTTTTCCATGCTAAATGTAGCTAAATGCCCATAGTTATTATTGGCATTTTATTTAAATACATACTACTAAGGCTAAATATGCTTGGAATAGTGTTTCAGGGTATTAATTTACAGTGGAAAGAGTTAAATAAATGAACTTAAAAAGGAGAAAACAAGTGAGACAGTGGTGGCACATGCCTTTAATCCCAGCACTGGGGAGGAAGAGAAAGATGGATCTCTGTGAGTTCGAGGCTGGTCTACATGAGCTAGCTCCAGGACAGGCCCCAAAGTTACACAGAAAAACCCTGTCTTGAAAAAAAAACCCAAAAAAACAGAAAGGCAAAAAACTTAAAAAGTAAACAAAAAAATCATAATGAAGTTACAATGATCAGTTTTTAAAATTGATTCTGAATATAAGGTCTCTATCCAGTGCATAAAGAAACCAAAATTATGGCATTATTTTTCACAAATATAAATAGCTTCACTGTGCAGTAAACTGGCAAAGTGTTAAATTCAAATATGCTTCCTGATCAAGGGAATCATAACAATCGAAGGGAGGGAAAAAGGATTAGCTATTTGCTATTCTGGTTTCAGGAGATAACTTAACATGCTTTCAAGAAAAGTGTGGAGTACTCTGCACACTCACAGTTGAGTTAGGTTCATACAGGATATTTTGTACTCAAGTTGTCTTCACACACCTTTGAGTGGACTCTGGAAGATTTTTCCAGTAAAACAGCTTGAAGAACTTATGCACTCATGCACACATGTATGCATGTGTGAGTGCTTGTGTGTTGTAATATGGGCGGCGGGGCTGCGTCCCCAGCACCCCGGCCACCTGGTTAGCTTATGCCCCGAAATAATTACATGATACTGTATTCTTTTAAACACTTCTTGGCCCATTATATCTAGCCTCTTCTCGGCTAACTCTCACACCTGGACTAGCCCATTTCTAATAATGTGTAGCACCGAGGTGTGCTTACCGGGAAGATTCTAGCCTACGTCCATCCTAGGTCGGAGCTTCATTGTGTGTGTCTGCCCGGGAGAGGGGAGCATGGCGTCTCTCTGAGCTCACTTCTTCTTTCTCCCAGCATTCTGTTCTGTTTGCTCCTCCCACCTATGTTTTAACCTATCAGGGCCAAGCAGTTTCTTTATTGCTTAACCAATGAAATCAACAGATTGATATATGACACTCCCACATCACTTGTGTGTGAGTTTTATAGTTTAAGAATGTGTGAATTCTCTCCTCAAAGCCCTCATGTGCTGTGCACTTGTTGCTCAGATGCTAAAGTCATGGTGACACATTCTGAAAAGTTTATAGATGAGACCTAACTGAAGGAAGTAGGTCATTAGGGATATGTCTTTGGTGAGTATTTGTCCCTGATCTCTTCCTTCTCTGTCTCTCTCTACTTTCCATTTTCACCAAAGCTTTCGCAACCATCAAGCTCTGCTGAAACACATATTATTAAACAGTCTTGGACTGAACTCTGAAAGTCCGAGCCAAAATCAATCTGTCTGAGTTTATTGTACTTGTTCTCTCAGTGATTTTCGTCAGAGTAATGCAATCGTAACACAGGGTGTGTCTGCCTCTACTATTTTCACAATTACACAACAAAGGCGTTGCTTTAATAAGCAGAAAGAATCTTGCAAAACTTTATGGAAGCAAAGTGATTCATAACAATATATTAGTTGGTAAGAAGAGTATTAGTATTGATAGTAATGATTGCTTATCTCTCATGTACTGGATGCTGGTGGTGAGAGTCTCTTCTTGGATATATATTTTTTTATCTCCTTTGTAATTTGAGAAGAACCTTATTAACACTATCTATCAGCAATAGTATTGATAGACACTAGGCTAATGTTCACGCAAAAGGTTTGTACTTTAGATCAATAATTAAATGAATCTAATGATGGCTACAGAGAATATGGCTAGAGAATCATGACTAGATAATTATAGTAACTTCTAGTTATCAAAATGGGCTGTTGCACTGCCCTAACAATTCTCATTTGTTCGTTTATTTTTTTTTTCTTTGCTGAACACCAGTAGGTCTATTGCTATCACTATACTCGTGACTGAGTTTTAGGATCATCATACAAATAAGTCAAGAATAACCATGACTACAGATAACATTTAAATTACATGTAAACTTATGGAGTTTTCATTTCTTTGACTATTTTATATCAAGTCAACATTGTTCTTTACATCATGAGTGATTCAACTACCTTGAGTCCACAACTAAGTCTGCCATTTACTTCTCTGCAATAAAGTAGACAGCACCAAAACTCAAAAACATCCTTTTGGCCCACAGTATTCTGAATTCATAACTTTTGTCCTCTGACTGCCTGCATCTCTAAGGCTATTTTGACTTTTCTAGAAACTGGGTGGGTTTTGAATCTTGCTTTGAATCCCACAATTCCAGGAAATGAAACCCCACCTCCAAGATTTTAATCCTAGTGTGGAAGACACTCATTCCTGCTGTGTGCACCATCAAGGTTGTTTCTTGTATAAATAAATATCCTATCACCTAAATATTCTTTATATTTTTTCATATAATTTATAATTGCTCTACTGTTATAGCTAATAACATTTTATATACACCATTTTCTGTTGTCATAATGGTGCAACTTCTCATGACAACTGAACCATGATTGATAAAATAACTGTCTCAGTTGAATCACACTTTAAAAGCAGATTCTTCCTTGTTGAGTAAAATACTTCAAAAAGATTAAATAGCAGAGAGTAGAGGAATCCCTTATCACATGCCAAGCCATGCATTAAATAAAACACCACCTTAAATAAATCAGAAGTTTTATAGCATGAAAAGATGAATATGATACGTAAGTTTTGAGAGTTTATCACTCATATTTCAATAGCTATGTGTCTAAATGTTTTACTTGAATTTCAATAGAAATCATCCAACCTTTGTAGAAGGATGAACGGCTTGTTTGTCCCAGGTGCCCAGAACTAAAATTATCACACAGAAACTGTATTAATTAAATCACTGCTTGGCCCATTAACTCTAGCTTTTTATTGGTTAACCCTTACATCTTAATTTAACCCATTTCTATCAATCTATATATCACCACAAGGTCATGATCTATGAGCAAAGTTTCAGCATGTCTATCTCTGGCAGAGGTTCATGGCATCTCTCTGACTCTGCCCATCTTTCTCCCAGCATTCAGTACAGTTCTCCCTGCCTACATAAGTTCTGCCCTATCAACAGGCTAAGGCAGTTTCTTTATTCATTAATGGTAATCAGAGCATATTGAGGGGACTCCCACATCAAACCTTCTTAGAAAATTAATTAAATTAAACAATGCATATATATACATATACGTATATATATATATATATTCTAGCAAGTAGAAACAGCATGGTAGTCACTAGTGTTTTTAGATGTGTCTATAATATTCTTTCAGTTTTATATGATTTGAAAATATTATGATAATAAACATCAATTAGGAAAATTAATGTCTAATCATTAGGACCTAAATAACTTATAAATTTCAAAATGATTTTTATACTATAAATATGCTGAAATAGTCTCAAATGTTATTTAATTAAATAAAATGACAAAAGAGTGGAAGGATAGATATAGATTATAGCTCTATATTTAAGAAAAGTAAAAATCATGAGCTTTCTTAAAACAAAGCACACTGATCCTACTGTGGGCTTTCTGTCTGCACATGAGTCTAGGCTCACCTACCAGAGCGTGGGTATCCTTTCAGTGTCCACTTCCTAGGAGAAACTTACTCTCCTTCCCCCAGCAACAATTAGTAAAGCATGTGGAGTTGGGAAGGAAAAATAGTGGAAGGGGAAGAAGTGAGAATCTAAAGGGATAGGAACAGGAGATAAATTAGATCAAACACAGTAAGTGCATGTATGAAATTCTCAATTAAAAACATGAAAAAGTGAAAATGTAAAATGACATATTTTTGTAATCTTGCTTCTTGGAAATTTGCATGTTTGCTGGCTAGGAGAAAGGGAATTGTATTTTGTGATGAGTCATGATCACTTTGGCTTGTAATCTGCAATCTAACCTTTCCACCAAAGGGTCAAATGCTCATCTCCAAAGCCCCTAGAACACTTTCCTTATTCTCTCTTTTCCCTTACTAATACTTAATGATAAAATTCACCGTACATTTGCTTTGCATTAGTTGTTTGAAAGCCGCCTGTTTCCCTTTATCCTTATTTTGTCCTGAAGAATGTTCTCAGCTCTCAGGCATCACTACCAGTGTTGGTAGTGCTGACAATACAGATTGGTGTTGTAGCACAAATCTCCTCTGGTTAAATTAAATGTACTTCTTCATTTTATATTCACTATAGGTTTACTATTTCTATCATCCTAAAATTCATGCTGAAACCCAGTCTTCAACATGATGGTTATTTAGGAGGTAGTCCATTTGGGGTGGAACTTTGGGTCTTTGAGGTAAAGTCGTCATAAATGATGTCACATTCACAAGAAAAGGAATGAATACTTTACTGTTTCATATCTTTGTCGCACAGGAGAGCACAACTCAAGAATAGCTCTGTGATGATGAACTTAAGTCACTTCTCATTCAGATCTGATAAGAATACATTTTTCTTATTGTAGTCCTATAATTTTTGATGCCTCATTGCAGTAGTTTAACCTGTTTCAAATAAGACTTTCATTCTAACATTTTGCCTTCTCATTAGCTTGAATCAATTACTTTTATATCTACTTAACTTATTGTGAATCTGAACAAAGTAAAATATTTTTGTCTCAATTTTTTTTCTGTTTTCTGTGCCTAGAATAGTGGTTGGCATATGAGGTTCAATGAATATTTGTTCTACCCAATTAATGATAAAATATTTCTGAAACTAAGCAAGATGTTGAAGGGTCAATGGTGTGAGACCTCAAATAAAGTCCAGGGACTTTATAATAAAAATGTGGGACTCAATGTAATTACTTACACAGGAAACTGAAAAATTTGTTCAGGATGCTTTATGAATAGTATTGGGCTCATGTAAAATGTATATCATGTATTTCCTTAGCTGTCTTAACCCTTTAGCACTTAAAAAGTGAATACCTTAATTATGTACATTTCACCACTTGATAAAAACTTAAAATGAAATTATGCATTTTTTTGTGAATAAACAAGACCTTCGAGGTAGATCTAGCACTTTTCCTGAAGAATCACTCCCCAGAGTCAAGGAGTTTATTGATCCACCTCGTGGTATAGTGATACAGTGAATGCTAGGAGATAACTCAGGATGACATTCCCAAGGTGACATTTGCATTTAAACCCTAAAGATAATTATATACTCTTAAAGAATGTTTTTTTT
>NC_022009.1:31648895-31665013 GCF_000317375.1 Microtus ochrogaster | reverse complement strand
TTTCTGAACATTTTGATCTACTTTCAAGACTTGTATAAAGACAATATCAGTTTTATCATCTAAAATCCCAGCATTGAATGTATAGTTTAGGTTCCTTCATGTAAAATCAATACTTGAATGCTGCTATCAATAAGTCACAAATATTGTATTGGTCAGTCAAGTATCTAGGTCTAAAGATATTAAAAAGATTGTTAATCAGGGTAGTAAAAGTTAGAAAAAGTTGAGGATGTTAGAAATCAAGATGTATGTCAAATAAAGTGGATAGGAACCATTTTCCTAGGTAACGTATTAGAGCTGATAGGCAATTAAGCAAATAATTCCAACTTCATAAATAGTTATATACTTATCATATATGTGTGTTAGATATACATCATATCATATATAATATATATAGATATACACATCATATATATGTTATACAGCTTAGAGTAAGAATAATCATGTATTTTTTAATGATCATGTGTTCTATAGTTTTGTTAAGATTGTGGACAAATTCTAATAAAACAGATATTTTATTTGTAAATCTTATATGAGTTTTGCAAGTCTGAAAATTTTAATACATAAGAAAATTCATTTAAGAGAAGGATTCTAACACTTTTTATGGGTAACACAGCAATATAGACATATATTTTAAGATTTGTGTTCATAGTTTAAACAGATAAGCATCATTATATATTTCTCTTTTCTAGATTTATCATGCTTTAGCTGTTTGGGCTATACCAATGCCAATATGGAAATACATGAATATATACATATGTGTATACATATATATGTATATAAAACATTTTTTAGTTCAGACGTAAACAGATTTATTAAGATTATGCATAGCTGTTCTAAAAGAAAAAAATTATCTGAAACAATTGGAAACCATGCTGAGTGTTCTCCAAACAGAAAACAAACAAAAAAATCCTTCTGCAGAAAAATGATTATAAATAATGAGGACAGATAACTTAAATAAACACATTCATTAGTTGTTTTATTAGAGATGTGTTTTAAGCAAAGGATAAGTAAATTAAAAGCTGAACTAAGATTATAAACTGTAGTTCACTTATATTGTTCAAAGCAAGAAGCCTTGAGAAAAATTCAGGTGCTACCTCAGAATATGAAAGAAGAATCAGTGATTGTTCTCAATTCAACTATAGTTGTTTGGGAGGGACTTGAACCATGAAAAACTGGAAAAGAGGTAAATAAATATACATATGCTCCATATATATTGCTCCTCCCTTGAGTGGGTAATGGTTTTAGATGAAATGATTTTAAATTAAAAGAAAATACAGTTTCACCCAAACCAAGGAATTTATGTCAGGTGTTAAAATCTTCTGAAACTTCTAATAGGACAATGTTGTTAAGAAACAACATTTCAAGAAATGATGATTCATGCAGTTTGGGGAACACATAGGCCAAGGAAGAACAGCTTCACAATTACTGATGATGGGAACTGGTTGTGAATTTATCTTCTCTGCACAGAGTGCCAAATGAGAAGAGATAAGGAGGGAGTGATAGAATTCCTTCTGAGTTTTCATAGGAAAAAAAATATTTCGAGAACTGACTTCCACTCAACATTCCATACTCTTATCATGTTGAGATAGTGGGATTTATTCCTCTCAATTAATTTTTGTACATTTTGAGAAAAGGTCACAACGTAGCATGTGAATATATTTTTACCCTCACCTGTAAATAATTCAGAAATCCCATTCGCATCAATCTTCTTGGATGTTCACAAGAATCCAGACAGGGTGTAGTATATAATCTAAACCTCTTAATACACATTAAGAGATTCCTCTCAGTAAGACACACGGCTTAATGTTTAAGCGATGTTTAAGAAAACAATTGAATTTACTGCTCTTATCATTTTGCTGCTCTTAAAAATACTGAAAAATCTGAATAAAATATCTGAGCTAGTCTTAACTATTGTCAGCAAAGATAGGAGTCCTAATTACCAGGGCTGTCTCTTGAAGAGGGGACAAGTAACCAAGTATTTATTTTAAGTTTCACATCAACCCTGCCATAACTCCAGTAAGATTCCCTAGATTCACCTATAAAATACAAGTATTCACATGTCCTTCCAACTTGTGTCATCCAGGAAGCCTAGATGTAAGTCTCTGCTATGCTGGGCTTTTCTGAGCAGTGCGGATCTTAGGCGATACCCATGGACTACACTACAATAATATTTCTATTCAGTTGCTCCCGTCACCTTGACCATGCCCTCTCACCTTTGACTAGAATGGCTTGTCTAAGAGTCCCTAAGCTACCTTCTGTCTCAATGTTTCTTTCCTTCTAAATGGCATCTTCCGTGTGACTGTTCTTAAGTCCTGCACTCAGTGCCTGTTCCTCCTTCAGTAAACAAGAACAGGGTATTACTGGTTCTCAAAGGTAGTGAAAAAGAAAATGGAGACCTTCCACTAGAGTCTGACTTCCAGTCAGTGGAGCTGTTTCTGGTCTGTAGAGAAGAACTGGGAAAGCATGTACGAAATGGTGCATTCCTTTGAGTTTGTAAAACTTGCCAGCCTTCCTCCCTCCTTTTTATCCTATCTACCCAGCAGAATCCACTAGGGGTTCATTTAGACCCCAGTTCCCAGCTTCTGCTCAGACTCTTTGGAAATCTTTTTCATTCAGCACCCAATCACATTTGCATCTTTTTGACTTCCATCTTAGATAATTTCCCTGCTGTGTCTGAGAAGAAAATCAGCCTACTCTATTTTTTCTGTCCTGCATTTATAGCCAGGAGCTATCTTTGCATTTTTTTTCCTGACTGTGAACACTACTTTCATCTCCATGACAAACTGATTGCTTGACATATTTTGTCATATATTGCTTGACATTCATGAAGTTGACACTTGGACCCTGGACACACTGTCTGGAATAAAATGGAAAGTAGGAAGAGTACCTATCTCCTTTTTAATAAAATGAGGAGATAGCTTAGTCTGCAATTTACCTACAGCTCAGTTTCCTCCTTTAAAATAGCAGGACCCAAAAGAACCAAGTCTAAGATCCATATATGTCTAGACTTTCTTTCTCTAGACATTCATGCTTTCTTCTAATTATAACTTTGTTTTCCAGAGCTGGAGATTGAATCCATGACCTTGTGTGTGCTGGCCAAGCCCTGTGTCTCAGCTCTTCTGAATTCATTTGCAGCAAACCATCTTTTCTAATTTTGAGTTACTAAGAAGTAAAATTACTTTACCTTCACCTTACTATTAATTAAAAGTATGGTCTGTGTCTAAAGGCATGAGAGTCTTGAGAGTCCACAAAGAAAAGACATGCTTTGCTTCTCCTTGGGGGAAGGTTGCCTTTCATTTTCAACGATTCTTTTTTGGTGAGTTGTTAACTCTGATAGTCATAACTATGTATCAAGAACTATGCGCAGTTGTGATGGGGTATCTCGTGAGTTACTACAGGTAATGGTATCATAATTATTATTAGGTAGGACTTGCTTACAAATCTTGCTAGAGTCAAATATGAAGTGCAGAGGCCTAGAGGCTTCCATATTCTTGAGGGAAGCCCTGTCTTCTGAACAAAGCTTCATTCTATTGACTGTCAAGATAAATTATGAATGGTTAATTTCATTTTCTACTTTATATAAGGTGGTTTATCTGTTTAGTTAAAAAATATGTTATTTCCTGAAGACAAAAGTTTAGCTAATAGATTCATTTCCAGTGTTAATGAAGAAATATGGCTATTGTGATTAAACAATCAAATGGCACTTGGCAGCTAAATTAATTTTTATAATGTAAAAAAGATATAAATAAGTATGCAACTGACCTCTCCAGTCCATAGTGAATATTTTATCCATATACCTCACTAGTAGGCATATCAAAAGTCTTCACATAACTATGGTAGCATCCATCCTTAATCAGTTTGGCTGATCTTTGTTTCCTTCCCAGTAGGAAACATAACAAAACAACACACATTTCATTCTTTCATCCTCTCAAGATTTTCCCAGAACTTGTCTTTCTCCACCCTCCTCCTTAATAAATAGGCCCAGTGTTAAGAACATGACTTTTGCAGCTCTGTTAATCTTGGCAGACAGGAAAAGCTGAAGCTCGCTGGCTGGTGAGAAAGAAGATGCCTTTTTATGTGGCTTGGCAGTGCAAACACCGGAGAGTGCTCACTTTTCTTCCATGGAACTTACACACATTGGAGTGTGGGGCTTGGTTTTATTATTTGTTTATTTATTTATCTCATTAAGTAATCAATTAATTATTTGTGGAAGAAAAAATTTAATGCAGTACCTCATTAAATGGTAAAAGAATTTTTAAAAGTGTTTTAGAAGTGAAGTAATAATATTTTCTTAAAAGAGGTGGATACTTTTTAACAAATGGATTAAAATCCCTTGCTAATAATGCATTCCACATGGATAACTAATGTTTGGATGTTCACTGTGTTCACACAAGTCAGGGTTATTCAAAATGCATTCATAAATTAGGCATGACATTTTTAGAAAGTGTGAGGTGGATTTTATTTTGTTTAGTGTTTTGTTTTGTTTTGAGACAGAGTATTATCCCTAGGCAACCTTAGCTGGTCTGGAACTTGATATGTAGACGAGGCTGGTATTGAACTCATAGAGATTCAACAGCTTTTCCTTCCCAAGTGCTTTAAGTTAGGGTGTGGGTTTTATGTCCAGCTTAGAAAGTGTGAGATTTTATACCAAAGTTATGATCAATTGTATTAGTGATTAAAGTATTTGTATAGTTTTCACCTAAAGAGGGATTTTCTATTGAGAACGATAGGGGGCTTTATGAATGACTATGCTGATACAGAGGTGCTTCCCACCTAGAGGTAGGCTGGTACTGGAAAACGTCACCCATGTATGAGATGGTGCCCCTCTTTGCAGTTGACCATTTCAAAAGTAATTTTATAGCATGATTGAGTTCTTCAAGGTGAAGATAATATATTGTAGGGAGTTTGGCCATGCTATTGTCTTCTTGTTTGGTTCTTTCTAAAAAATTATATGAAAAATTCAAGAAAATGCATTTCTAGAGTATAACAACTACTTGATTGTATCGGATGCTCTTTACCCTATTTGCAAAGAAAATGGTAAACATTCAGATTTTGCAAATCAAAAATATTTATGAAGAATAAATAAATATCAGAAAGCTGTCTTCAAATCAATGGGACTTGCTTCTACAGAAGATTAGTCTACAGTAACACACATTTGTTTTCATATATGTCTAGCTGTCTTTGGTGTAAATGTAATCAACATTTACTAGTTTTTCAGTGTGTTAGAGAAAGTGATCATCTGGTTGAGAATATATAAACTCTAACATAAAACTTGGGGATAAGACAATACCCTTGGTCCAAATGCTACTCACAGCAACAGAATATAAAATTGAATTGTAGTATTTGGCATCTTTGCTCTCTAAAAATCAGCTCACGCATAAAGACATCCTTTTTTATAAGTTAGATATTGAAATTGAAAGACAATTATATAACCTCCTCCCTTCCCTATTTTCCTTCAACCCCTTCCTTCCCCATTATTCCCTCTCATATTGATTATCTACTCTTTTATTTTTACATATATTAATAAAATCTGCTATGACTGTTTAGTGTGACTTCTGTGTATATGATTCTAGGACAGATTCCCTTCTATTGGATAACCAACTAGGGAGTTCATACCAGGGAAAGACTAATTCTTCCATGTCCACACTCATAATGCATTGCATCTTCCTGGTTTTCTATCCTATAAAAGAAAAACCATATAGGCACTTGTCCATTTAATCAGTCATTTCTAAATATATTTAGTGAAAGCATACAATGAACAGATTACAAGGCCTTTTTTAAAATTTAATAATCCTAACACAGAAAGCATAAACAGCTTAAGAAAGGAAAATCTGATAGCTTGAACTTACTGGGTAGACTATTGTAATTGGTATGATTTTGTTTTTCAATCATTGTCTATCCCTCTTAATATGAATATATTTCTTGCTACAGAATTACTAACATCATTTACTGTGGTCTGGAAAGTTCTCCTTGGGACATTAGTTAATGCATCAAGTCTAACATTTCTCAATTCTAAATTATTTTGCCCACAGGAATTTTAAACCATGGGCTAGTGGATCGACAGCTTTCATCAAAGGAGGAGCTCAAATGCAAATTCATGGAGGGTGTATTTTGCTCTTCCACATGAAGCTTATTCAAGAGTTGTCAGCTGGTACAAATTCCTCTGTGGCGTTGCCTGCATGTGTGGGGCTAAGGATTGCTGAACAGCTAGAGAATGGAAGTCTTTCTCTTTGAAGAACACCAGGCGCCTATCAAGGAGATACAATGACATCCTGTCTAACAGTGGTAACTCGTCTCTACCCATGTGGTCAGAAATAAAAATAATTGAAACATGGTGTTACTCGAGTTGCCGGCTTCCTCTCCTGCTTAAAGAAAGGAAAGAACAGATTTCACAGGGTAGGGTTTCAGGTTTCAGCCTTTCCTGTCGCTCAGACATGAACCCACAAAAGAGACTAAAATTCAGAAAAGAAAATCTAACGGACTTGAGTATTATCAAGTAGACTGAGATGGAAGAATTAGAGGATGAATATATCAAAAAGAGTCATTTGGATCCCACTATTCTCTAACAAACTCAGAGGTTCTGAGGTCAATTCACTGTATTAATCCACTATAAATCATCATACAAATGACATGTGAACTGCGACAATTGGGCTATCCATGATGCCCACACATCAGAGACCCTCAAGTCCTCAAACATCACAACATACATGGATTCTCTGTGTAACCTCTGCTCAGTTTGTGCCTGAGTGTTTTGGTGCCAATTGTATAAACAAAAATAAACCACAATGTTTTTCAATACTTGCGTGCAGAGAACTACATGAAATCTCTGCACACCAAACAGGAGCAGATATTATTCAGTAGTGCAACTTCTTTGGTTACAGAGGTAATTGCTGCATGTGGATTTCGAGAGCCACATTAGGGTAAGGAGAAGAGCTTTAGAATTCTCCTTACTGCAAACACCGAAGCTAAAGTACAAAAGTAATTTAAGTGATTTTGAGAGAAAGAGAGAACCGTGTAAGACACACACTCACATTATTCTACTGGATTTAGACTGAACTGAGCTCTCAATTACAGATGATTCTTTTAATACAGGAAATGAAATGTCCTGTGGCTCTCTCCTTCTTAGGGATGTTAGGGGCATAGACATCCAAAAAGAAACAAATGCTTGCTTCTCATGTTTTCTGATTTAACTTTCTGTTTTAAAGGATGTGAAAGCCAGTGTTTAGTGGAGGAAGACAGCTCAGTCAGAAGAACAACAACAAGAAACTTCAAAGGATTAAGAGGATGATCTTGCATTACAATGATTTCATAAGGCAGTTTGGACATTTTGTGTGCTGTGGGAAGCAATAGAAAATAATATGAACCAGATACAATTGAGCTTGTGTTTGATTTTTGTTTTTTATGATGATTTAAGTGGTAGTGCAAGGATTCACACAAATGATAGATGTCTGCCCGTAAACGCAGGAGTTCATTTGGAGCACAGTAAAATATCTCACAAGGAGCAACACTCTTAGCGCTCTTCTCCATTCAGAAGCTGAGGTTATCATGGCCGTGTGTTAGGATTCCTGCATACAGGTTTCTCTTGCTTTGCAAACTGGGGAAACTGAGTCGGAAATTGAGAAACTTTAAGCTATGCAAAACATTCCTACATCTTTCTAAGAATGCTTCATTTTAAAAAATGTAGAAATGTAGCTTTAAATTACAAGGGCATCATAGTTTTTCTAAGGTTTACATGATATGCCCTGCATACTTTTGAGAACCCCAAGCAACATCAGTCCATCCATAGGCACTATCTAGTTACTCTTAAGGCGATAATCACACACACACACACACACAAACACACACACACACACACACACACACACTTCTGGGTTCTGATTTGATGCTTATCATACCAATATTCTTAGAAATTTTCCAAATCCAGCCCCAGCAAAATGTTCTCTAATATAGGCTGCAGTGTGATTATTCTTTTTTTTTTGTACTACACAACTTTAGATATTCACATGGTGATTGTTAATATTAAATTTTGTGGGTTTTCCTTGAGCAACTTCTCTGGGTACAAGGAGGGTATCACCCAGAGGAAGTCAAGGATTCTCAGTTAGCTTCACTGACCAGTTTTACACCCTCCTGATTTCTCCTTGATTGATGTCCCCTTCTTTCCCCTTCTTTCTCCCCTACTGTTTTGTACACAATATTAGTGTAAAGGTTGTCTCCAGTTGCTGCATGGGATGACATCTGACTGGGCAATGAATGATGAACTGAATTTTTGTTTTTCATTTTAAATTCAGACTGTTAACTGTAAAAAAAAAAAAAAGTGGAGCTACTATGGGGAGTGAAAAATTCCTGGATACCTGTGTAAATAGAGGGTGAAATCACTAGAAAATGTTTATTTTTTGACATAGTTATGGCCATATCAAAGACTAATTCCCCAGACCCATGGAAACTTGGCCAACTGTCTCCCATCTCATTAGTGTGATGTTCAAAGGGATCATAGAGACTTCTGTGAATGTTGACATTATGGGGATAGATGAATACTTACAAATAATTGACCTACATGTCTAAACACTAGTAACTGATCCTCCTTCTCCTAGATGTTTACATTTTGAGACAGCTGACCTACAGGTACCATATACTGGCACTAGTTGTCCTCACCTGTCTTCTGTTACACAAAGGTTTCGTGTTGCTATGTATAGAAACCATTCTATCGGAGTGCATACAGCGATCTTGACTCCAGTTTTTCTCTACATGTGTCTTTCCTTTTACCTTGCGACCCCAACTAGGCTTTCTAGGACCAACCAATAATTGTCAATGTGTGTTTTCTTTCATAATAGTGACTGGGCCAAGACCTATTCTCTGGATTTTGGTTCCATTGCTCTGTTCCACAAGTGCTACCTTCAGTCACGAGGACAATAGCAACAACTTTCCATCCCCATCACTATTATGGCCAAGAGGAAAAAAAAACAGAACACAAGTAGATATTTAAAGTAAGAGAGAAAAATATAATAGATCAAGAGTGTCTCTGTTTTGATTGTAGCATGGCTATACTTTATTTTAAAGCTAATATCCACTTACAACTGAATGCATACCATTTTTTGTCTTTTTGGGTCTTGGATCTCACTCAGGATGTTTTTTTTTTTCTGTTTCCATTCATTAGTCTGAATATTTCACGATGTCATTGTTTTTAACAGCTGAGTTACATGGCCTTGTATAAACATTTTCTATGCTACAATCCACAGAGCAAGAGAGACTAGGTAACAAAGAGGGCTCAAGGGGGATGCCTGGATCTCCCCAGAAGGGGAAATAAAAGAGATTTCATTAGTAGACTGTAACATTCATACTATTACGTGTACTAGGATACTACGCCTGTAGCATACCATCTGTACTATGGGATAGGTCACAAGCTGGGTAAAGGACTGGAGATTGACACACCCACACAGACAGGGACAGAGACATGTATCATCCTTGAAACAAGAATGCCAACTTGAATCAAGAACGCCATCCTTATTGGTTTCCAGGGCAGCTTATATAGGGAATCCTTGACCAATGGCCATGCCCCAACCTTCTGGGTTTTTAAGCTAGAAGCCCATCAGAAACCACTTCCCTGTCGTGTGCTCAGAGTAGCTGCAAGCACAGGAGAACAAGTTGCTTTGCTCAGAGCACTGCAAGCATTGAGGAACAAGCTGTTTACAGGAAATTCAGAGTCTAGGGCCCACAGTCCCCAACAGTAAACTGAGGGCAGGTGGGGATGAGAACATGAGTGATCAGGTTGAGGGGAATGGAGGAGGGAGAGCACTGAAAGACTACTGGAAAGGGAGGGCATTTTAGTGTCGTGTAGAAATTTGGCACCAAGGAATATCCCAGGAGTCTAAGAGAATGACCCTAGATAAGACTCCTAGTTATAACAGATATGTAGTGAGAACTGTCCACCTCCTGTATCCAAGAGTTCAAATGGAGGGATCTAAACAACAATCCAGCCACATCACACTTCAACCTACAGTTGGTCCTGCCTATGTGGTGTGCTCAGAAGGAGTGGCCTACAGATTAAATGAGTGACCAAGCAATGAATTGTTTAGTCTAAAACCCAGTCTAAAGCCCACACCTGGCACTGCCTAGAGAACCAGTACCCACAGACTGGATCACCCAGAGACCTAGGATTGAATTAAACATGACTTCTCTGCAATACATACCTATATATTGGTACCTTGCCCAGTTGTCCTCAGAGAGGCATTGTACAGTAATTGATAGAAACAGATACAGAAACCCATAGCCAAACTTTAAGTAGTTCAAAAAATCCAGAAGAAAAGGAGGGGGTAGGGGAAGGTCTGTAGGAGCTATAGGAGTCAATGGCAACACAAGAAAATATATAGAATCAACTTACCTTGATTCATAGGGGCTCACAGAGAGTAAATCAATAAGGAGGGAGCCTGCATAGAACTGACCTAGGCCTTCTGCATATATGTGGCAGTTGTATAGTTTGGTATTCAAGGGCTATCTCTGACTCTTTTGTTGGATGTTTGGACCCTACTCATACTGGGTCACCTTAACCAGCTTTAATATATGGGGAGGTATTGTTCATTCTTACTGCAACTTGAATGCTATGTTTTGTTGATGCCCATGGGAAACCTGCCCTTTCCTTATCAGAAAAGGAGGAAGAGTAGATTGGGGGTTGGGATCACAGTGGATGTGGGAGGGAGGGACTTAGGAAGCATATTTTTAAATCAGACAATAAATTCATTTCTTTTGTTGTCCCATCCCTGGTAGCTTTCTTTGACAATTTGGTAAGTGCAGCATCATTTTCAAATGCTAACTAATGGTTGCTGCAAATGTCTTCTACTTAAGAACATTTCAAGTCAATGACTTCACCATTTGACAGGATAGTTGTACTTTATCCAAACTTTTAATGATTTCAGATACTCTCCCAATTAATATTGATATTTTCATAATGGAAGCATGTTTAACGTTTTTGAGAATTTGTTTCAATTTTGAAACTGTCCATTTTGAAGTGCTTAAATTTCCTAGGAAACCACAATAATTCTTTTATCACAAATAGGATAAGAGGGGTATAATATGAAGTCATATATATTATGTAGGTTCAATATCATGCTCTCAAAGTCATCAAGATATTAAAATATTTAGAGTACTAAACTTTACATAATTTCTGCAATAAGGTTAATTTAAAATCCTTTGGTTATGATTGGCAATCAAACATGATAGCCTCATCTACGATTAATTCATAAAGATCATGAGGTCATTTTGTTCTACTCTAATTGTTCCACTTATATTGATGGCCAGTCTTTACAGTAGGGAAATGGGATTAAAATATTATCATTTTAAATGTCTAAAATGAGAAGTTTTCAGAAGTCTATATTTTTAGAAAGTTAAGATTTCTGATTTGAAAATATTCTATAACCTTGGTGGATTAGTAATGATTAGTAGGATCTCATACAACTGGTCCTTAAGTTTCAAATGTTGTATTATATTATTTTCTCAAAATAAACAAACAAATTTACAGTTGCGGTTATTATTCACAGTTTTGAAAAGAAAGTTAAAGGGGAATCTTTTTGTGTTGTTTGTGATTGTCTGTAGAGCTGACTTCTGAACAAACTCAGATTTTACTCTGGTGAATTTTCTATAATTTTACTTTATTTGCTATTGTTGGTTAGGTATAATATAAATAGAAAATTTATGAAAGTCAGTTTTCTCCAGTGGAGGGTCACTAGATATATTAACTCCTGAGCTAGACAAATGCTAAAGAATAGATGTCCAGCACAAAAGGTACCCCATGTCTTTTGTGTGCTATTTTTAGATAGTTTTCATACAAGTAAGAATTTTAACATGTGAGAGGACTATATTGATCATTATTTCAATTCATTATCTTTAACTCAGGGTGCTAATTTGATAGAAAGCTTCACATTCAACTGATGGAAATCTGACCTCTTTGAGTTAGACCGTTTTCAAAATCATATTTCATCAATAATTTCATTTACTTATACCAATCCGTTTTTAAAGATTCATTCAACAAACACTGAGAATTATCACAGAAGCAGACATAGATAAATGCCTCTCAAGTAAGCACTAGTTAAATCAAAGTAGAGTTATACAGGGTTTTGAATCTTTGTGTTTTCACTGATTATTTCTGTGACATTCATTCCTATGAATATCACAATGACCTATTGATCATGCAATTCAAATGATCTATTAAGATCACCATCATATTTCTTTTTAAGAACTACTTACACTGTTAGTTTTTACAGTGTGTATCTACTACAGGATACCAATTTTTAGAAACTTTAGGAACTGCTTGCAAGGTTTAATAAAAAGTCACATTGTGGAAGATTCAATTTGCCTTTCAGTAGAATTTGAACAGTCCTACAGAGAATAATTTGGGGGAAAATAGCCAAGCTTCTTACATTTCAAAGCTTGTCTATCATATATATATCAGGACTTATGTCAGTGCTGCCTGCTTTTCCCCTAGAGAACAACTCATCAGAGGCAAGGGCCATCCAAATAAATACTGAAGGATTGCAATCAGGGAGTTGACTTGAATACTTGGTTGACGTTTATAAATGAAACTTGGCATGCACAGCTCAGAAAAGACAATTAATTAACTTGCGTTTCACTTTCTCCTGGCTACGTTTCACATCTGCTCCTTTATAAAGGACTTTATTAATGATTCTTACATAGTAAATGCTCACCTTGAAACCATGTCAGTGATTCATGTCACCCAGTTTCAAGTGAAATGTTGAAGAATAGGTCCAGGGCTTGGCAGATTTTGATGGCTGAAAGACAAACTCATGGAGTTAAGTTTCTGTTCCCACTTCTTAGTCATCATATTTCTCATGAACATGCTGCTGACCTCTTTGTCTCCTAAAGTGTCCTGTATTATGTGCAGAAAGAGATCTCCCTTGACAATTCAGATCATTCAGTGAGAACACATGTGCCTGTAGTCATAGAAAACCACAATAGGGAATTCAAACAGACACAGGACAAGCTATCCAGTGTTCAAACAATTAGGTTGGTGTTTATGCAGAACTGGTGGCCCTTTTTAACCTTGTTCAAAACAGCATAAAAAACAAATATCACTGCCTCACAAGAGAGAAGCAAGGCCACATGGACATAATTTATAAGTTAATTAGCACAGTCTACTGGGCCAAGAAGTGACAGACATGACACCTGCTTCCAGGGAACAAATGAGGAAAGATGAAAGAACAGTCCAGGCAAGCTTCTTCTCTCAGGAGGTGTGTGGTCACACACAGGTCACATTGTCTAGTGTATAATACAACACTTTAACAGACCGAAATGACTTTGCAAGTCTGGCTATAAATATGAGTGCAGTTGAAGCACACACACACACACACACACACACACACACACACACTGAAATTTCCAACCAAATGAACTGTCACTGCTAGCAAGAGTAGTCATTCATATACTGAGTTGCTTCTGTTATTAAATATGCTTTTTACATTTAAAATTCCATGTATTTTTCTAGTTTATTAGTTAAGCACTTTTACAAAGATCATTTGAAAATGAATTCTGCTAATTTTTAAATCTTTAATGAAACCAAAAGATTTATTTATTAAAAACCAAAAGATTTATTTATTATTAATTAATTTTATCTGCAGAACATCTAAAATGGGTGATAATAATACTACAATCCAGTAATTTGAGCTGCTATGATTTGACTCAAGCTAGGATTTTCTTTGGCAGAATGTTTATAGAGTAACTGATGGAAGTCAATTGTTGCCTTTGAAGGAGTCAAGATTGCTCTTCTGCTTGTAGAATAACCATACAAAATACACAAATCAATAAACATACACAAAGATGTTAGGACAAACTCAAGAGAGGATTAGGTCTTATTTTCTAGGTAGATAATCTGAGGTGGACATTTTCAAGCACCTTGTTTCTTGAAATTTATTGTGAAGTACAATGTCTGTGAAGGAAGGACAAAAAGCAAGGGCCTGAAGGGTTAGAAAGCACAGTGCTTGAAACAGAGGTTCAAGCTAATCCCACAATGACCTCAGGCTGGATTAGCCCTAAGAGTGGTCTCACTTTGATAAGGAGCTATTGGCTTTTACCACCCTTGTTCTGGACATCATCCATACACATGAATATGCTTGTTCTATTTGTGTGAGTGTGTGTGTGTGTGTGTGTGTGTGTGTGTGTTCTCTGGGTGTGTTTATTATACCATGGCAACTAAATCTCATAAGAAAACAACTAAATCAACATTTTTTAAATAAAAGGAAATAACATAAAATTCATCTATGACAGTGGTTATCAAAAACAGTTGCCTTTCCTCAGTCAGCATAACTAGTGCCCAGTCATGTGCTAGAACATCAGTCTTTCCAGTTCTAGCCCAAGACAACTGAACAAAAGTTCTCAATTCACTTTAGGAAGTCATCCTAAGGACTCGGAGACGAAGTTTGAAAAACACAGACATAGAGCAACATTTTTAAAACGTAATTGAGCATTTGACAATTGTTAAAACTATGCAGCTGGTCAAAATGTCTCAGAACTCTGTGACAGGCCTGGGACAAAGAACAGGTAACAAACATGCATAGGTAGCTAGGTAAGATTTTGGTTGATGTGGTTGTTCCTCAGTTTTTCCTTGACCGCTCTGTTTCAGTAACTTAGGCAGGTGGTGTCTGGCAGCATTGCACCTGCGGCAGGGCCTCTGAAGTTCAGCCATCTGCATCCTAAGAAAATGCTCAACAGGAAGAACCTGTCCTCGTGCTTGGATTGATGAGAAGAAATAAGGCAGCATTGAGACTGATGAGGATTTACACTCCAGCAAGTCTCATCAAGACCAGGAAGTGGTTTGTCTGAGATTAACAGTGAAAGTACAGATAAGACATCATCTCAACTACAGGTTGTCCAAGGAACTTTCTGTACAACAAGAAATGTGTCTTTTCTAATTCTTTTTTTTTTTTGTGGACCTTTAGCTCACTGCAGTTTGAATGGAAATTCTTGCGGTATTAAACATCTTGTGGAGGGTTTCCTGGATTTAGAAACACAATGTCTGCACAGAAAGAAAGAAGTCATTTTACAATCAGAACATCTGGCAAATACTTCTTAAGCAGGCCCTGAAGACTAACAGTACCACTGATAAACAATACAGATTGTGTATATGCGAACCCTTTCTTTATGTGACTACCTCCTTTCTATTGATGCTTTAGGTACTTTTCAGTCCTTATGGCAAAATAGTCTGACAAAGAAAATTAAGAGTAAAAGGGTCTATTTTAGTTCACAGTTTGAGGGCAGAGCCCACCTTGGTAGGGAAGTCAAGGCATGAGGAGGTTGAAGCATCTGGTTTTATTGTGTTTATAGTTAGAAAGAAGATAGTAGTGGATTTATAAGCTTAGATTATTTTATTTTTCTACAGTGGAGGATCCAAACCCAGGAATTGGTACTACCCACAATGAGTTGATCTTCCTATATAAATTAACCTAATGTTCTTCCTAGACATTCTCAAAAACCTACTTTCGAGGTAATTCTAAATTTTATCATGTAAACTATTGAGTTTTCCCATCACTCATTGTGATTACCTTAGAGTATACTCTGAGCTACCTTTTTCAAAGCTTTCACCCACCTAATTCTAATGCATCGTAAGCAAATATCTGTTTTATTATAGCCATAGGTGATAAAATTTAAAATTATACAGATTTTACAGAAATTTGCATACAGGTAAATTTTTATATGCAATTTCTATGTGTAAAATAAAGGCATTCATGTATAGGTATGTTCCAGCAACTTTAGTAAAAATTAATGCATTATTGGCCCTATGATTGTTTTTTGTATGTGTGTGTTCACCTGTTTATTGATGCACATTCACAAAGGTGTGAAGGCCAAAGGTGTTTTTATCTATTGATAGTCACCTTAATTTTTGACACAGAGTCTCTCACTATACCTGAAGCTTTCCCCTTAGGTTAGACTCCCTAGTCATCCAAATCTAGAAATCTTTTTCTCATCATGTCTCTAGTATTAGGATTACAGATCTATACCAACATATGTGGGCTTTATAAACCAATTCTTGGGTTCAGCTTGGATGCTCATAATTTCTAGATAAATACTGTATCAACTGAGCCATTTCCCCAGCAACATATTTCTCTAATTTTATA
>NC_022009.1:31636066-31648641 GCF_000317375.1 Microtus ochrogaster | reverse complement strand
ATTCTTAAACACTTCTCAGCAGTAGTTAGAAATTAACTGTCTCAATATTATACATGGACTATCTTCAAATTCTGGGTGTTCTGGTTCATATTCAGAGACTATATGTGAATGTAACACACAATATCTCAGCAGAGATCCGAGCTCAATTACCAGATCAATTCATTGTATAGTCATATAGCAGGTGGTGCAAGTACTTGATTTCTCTACAGATGAAGGAACTCATATTTCACTAATGGCGTAGGGTGGTGGCAGAGGGAGAAAGGACGAGGCCCTTTCAGGAAAGTCTGCTGAAGTTCTGATTCCATGGACAAGCAAGCTCACTTCGATAATGAGTCATAGGCAGCCGTACACTGTTCCCATGACCTTTCAGTCAAAATCACTTCAAGCCTAGGTCTTATTAGCTTTGGGGGACAGATGAGATCAGAAGCCCAGTGTATCTGGCTTTAGGGTATCACAGTCCCTCTCTGATGCAATGAATGGCTCTTCACTCTGAAAGGTGATAAGAGAGCAGGTTTCCCGATAGGTGACTTGGGGATATAGGATTAGGGGCCAACTTTCAATCTTAGTGGGAGACTTTGCCATTGACATGCCTGAATTTTGACAGGAATACTGCAGCTGCTTGTACTCAGGCCTTAAATTGGAGCGAGGGAAAGGCAGGGTCTGTCATTGGCTGATGATGGATTTTCATCTGCTCATAACAAACCCGAGTAGCTCCGACAGCCTGTTGAAATAAATTTAATGTTATTTTGGAAAAAGAGAAAGAAAGCAATAGTGGATTCATTTTCTTGGCAGCTAAATTCAATCCTGGGTGGAAGTAAAGCTAACATAATTTGAAGTGCCACAAGAACCTTAAATCTCCCACAGGACTTTTCAACGTGTCCTCTTCTTTAGCTCCCTTTCAGGCTTCTTCCTTTCCTTCAGGGAGCCTAGCTTCCTATAACTTCTGTCTGAGTGTTCTTCTCTTCGACATTAAAGTGAATTTCTCCATGCTTACATAATTTTTGTACTTAGTTTGATTATATCTCTCATAATCCCTGGGGGATTTTATCTTCCTGCATAGATAGAATGTCAAATAAACCCAAAAGGAGTTACTGGGTGGCTCTGGACTTTCTTTTTTTTTTTTTTTAGTTATAAAATATAAAACAAATTTATTAACCTTGAATACATATCCCAAACAAGATTGTGGGGTTACAAAGTGGTTCTATTTATATTGTTTATTTTGTTACTAAGTGTGCTAACATAGCAGCTCTCTTGAAATCATTTTTGTTTGAAGCTTTACTCCATTTAACCTATCAAGTCTTTCTGTAACAATCCTAAGCATGTAGACAACACATGTACTGAACAGCTTGATGTAGACATTCGTTGTTCATGTACCTCGTTGTATCCCATAAATATTGCAATATTCTTAGTTGATAAGTTTTAAAAATCATTAACTAATTGGAATGAAGTCTTGGTTATCTCTCTGCTTGTTTCTGTCAAAGTTTTAAAAATCATTAACTAATTGGAATGAAGGCTCTGGACTTTCTATGTCCCTAAAGTGGTAGTTAGTGAGGATAGCTATGCAATCACCCCTTTGGGGCAGTATTTGGTCAATAAAAATGGCTTTTCTCTTTTCTAACAAGCTAATGATTATGACGTTAGATGTTTGTCTTTTTTATTTTTTCTAGTCAAAACAAGCCATCAGTCCTAGAGTATACTCTGTATCAATATTAAGAACACCTATTAGATCCCATTTGGGTTATAGAAAAGAATCTATTATGTATAAAGAAAAAATCTATTATGTATAATAGATTTTAGAAAAGATTCTATTATGTATAAAGAAAACTGATAAATATGTCATAACATCATCATACCAGAGATGACTTCTAACATTTGGGTTAAGTTATATTTTTGTAATCTTTTGACAACCCCCTAAATAAAATTTTTGTAATAAAAAGACTGTCTTTCTAATATATTTCTACCTGGGTTAATGAGATAGATTCTCTGGTCTATTCCTCAGATTTAGCCACCCATAAATTCTTGAGTTAAGGCAGGCAAACTGTTGCAATATTTCCCTAGTAATTCTGATGCATGTTAATAAGTGAGAACAGCTGGTAAGCAGTATCTGGTAAAAGAAGAGTATTCCCAGCTAACAGCATAACACCACTGGGGTTTTTTGAAATAATTGTAGCAATACTGGTATGTAGCTATGGGAACATATAGTATCTACAAAATCCAATTACTTTCCCCATGTTTGGATTCTTGTTTTGCTATCTCTCAAACTATCAGTTCTTCTGTCAGATTTTATTTAATGCCCTTGCTTTTCTTAGATTCATAATATTTAACCTTTATTATCTCTCATGTGAAAGACCACTATAATCTCTCGACATTTTCTCCTACAAGCCTTTCTTCCTCTGTAACTACATGGTTTGGATGTAAAATGTCATCCACAGATTTATGGGTTAAAACACTTGACCCCTAGCTGATGGCGATTTTTGACAAGGTTGTGAAACATTTAGCAGGTTGATTTTCACTTGAGGAAGGGAGACGCTGAGGAGAAGTTTTGAGAAGTTGCAGTCTGATTCCATTTTCTGTTCATTATTCTTCCTGGCTGTGTATACAGCATGACCAGATGCATCCTTTTGCTGTTCCCATGCTTCATCCAAACGATGGATTCTGTCCTCTTGGACCGTAAGCAAAATGAAAACATTGCTCTCTCAATTTACTCTATGTTCTTTGACCCTTATGACTAGTCCCTGACAGCTATAGAACAATAAAGCAAGACCTTTACCCCTAGTCTTCCTAATGATTAGTTGGGATGGTTTTGTTAGGGTATTTTAGTTTTGTAAACAATTCTAGAATAATAAAAGAAAAGCACACATATGTTTGAAATGTGAGGATGTTTCTGGATTATGTTAATTGAGATGGGAAGATGCCCCCTTAGGATAGGTGACATGATTTTGTAGGCTGGGATCCTAAACTAAATTAAGAGGGAAAAGAAGGAAAAACACAGCAGGAAATTGGAGTACTAGCATTTATTTCTCTCTGCTCACTGACTATAAATATAATGTGACCAGCTCCCTCAAACTTCTGTAGCAATGTCTTCTTTTCCACCAAGGTTAGTATCCCAGCAGCTGCATGTAAGCCAAGGGAAGGCCTTCATGTCTTAAGTTGCTTCAGGGAGAAATTTATTTATATCACTAGTAACTAATACAGGAGGTGACCTTGAGCCTATTTCCATTTTCTGCTGATATGAAGAAGGGCTATAGGAAGACAATAGTGGGTAGCTGAGTAGGAAAAGCAATCCAACAGGGTTAGATTAGTCTGGCTGACTTCAGTCTTTGCTTCTCCTGTAATTCTCCTTCCTTTACTGATTCCTCCCAACCCAGACTTGTTTCACAGTACAAGAATAGAGATTTAAAAAGAGAGCTCTCTTTCAAGATTGCCAAGTCCATTTAAATAGGACAAGTTCTCCCTTAGATTTCCAACATTTCCTGTGCCTGTACTTTCTTAAAATAATGAGCCCAAAATAATTCTCATGGCACATAGACATGGTTTGCGGTGGTTTATCCTGTTTTCCTGCAGCCTTATTTTGTGAATGTTTCATCCTGCTCTGCTACAGATCTCAACTGGTGCTAGCTACTGTTGCAGGATCCATTTTAGCTATTGATTTTCAGGAATCCATGCCTTCACATAGTCATCCTGAAGTAGTCTTCCAAACCTTGAAGTTTGAAACTCTTTCATTCCTTCTTGAAAATTCACTTTATGGTTACAGCACCTGTACAAGCTTCTGTGACATTCTAACCAATGTAATTTCTCATGTTATTTATAGCACATTATGAATTATGCTCAGTGCCTTCTTATTTGTTTATGTGGACAGGAGCTCTCTGTATAACCCTGACTTTCCTGTAATTCACTTTGTAGACTAGGCTGGCTTAAACTCATAGAGAGCAACTCAACTCTGACTCCCAAGTTCTTGGATTAAAGGATGCACCACCACATTTGGCTGTTCAGTGTCTTAAATAAGATATAGTAGTATTTTTTTTTTCTAGCACTTGACAGGAATGAAGGGAAAGATACCACTTTTGAAACTCTTTATAGAGAATCGTGCAACAATTCTCTATAAATAAAGTTTGCTTTAAATGTTAAAGCTTAAATGAGGTTTGATTAGAGGGTTGCCTGAGTAAAAGCACTTGCCACAAAACATGACAACCCAAGTTTGATCATCAGGAAACATTCTAACTGTCATTAAAATTATTTTTAATTCACAGCAGGAGTTTGAAGCATCAATATTGACAGGAGTTTGGAGAGGTTGATTCCAGTTCCTTTGAGTAAGCAATAGAAGTTCAAAACTCCAGTAGAAGAAGACCAGACAGATGTAGCAAAAATATTAGTGAACAAAATTTATAAGTGAATTCTGTGGATACAACTGAATTTCTGCCTCTGTGGAAAAGTGATGACAAACTACAAATTGATTGACAGAGGAGCAAAGAAAGTTAGGATGAGATGAAATCTGCTCCCAATGAAGTTATGTCCAAGGCTTTGGAATTACACAAACTGAGTTGTCCCAGCAGCAAATGTTTGGAGAAGACTGATTTTAATTTCTGTGCGCTGTATTTTGTGCTATAATATACAATAATAGCAAAGATTATTAAAACTACTGAGGAGTTGCTGGGCATGATCACTCAAGCATGTAACGCTAACACAGAAGTAAGGATTAGGCAGACGATCATTATGAGTCTGAGGCCAGCACAAACTACAGAGTGAGATCTGATTCAGACAAACCAATAAGCAGTATTACCACCACAACAAGCAGCATACCACTACCATCATCACAAAATTCTGCATGATCTTTAAAGAATAGTCAAATGCTGTGTCAAACTTCTTTGGTGCCTTATGGTAGGCAATATGGGAAGTTAGTGCAGTGGAAAGTTCCTGGAATCTATTCAGGTCACACCAATGAGGACTCAGTAAACTGAGAACATGGAGTCTGAATTGGCCATCTTCTATTCCCAGGTAAAGCTTCCAGAGGTGGGGCTGAGTGGCCTTCGGTTGGATTTTTGGCCAAGGGAATGCCCTGGAGATTCTTAAACAATGCAGGCTGATGTTAGGATAGAGGGTGCCAAGGATCCACATAGCTCATTGAATGTAGAGAGGTTCAGCTGGTGGTTACATGAAGCGTTCAGCCCTCCATTCCAAACTCTTTGATATGGACGCCACTCTGTAGGCTGTAGAAAAGAAACCTGAACATCAACACAGTCACAGATCCTCTACATACAATCTGCCCTGCCTCCAAGATGTGCTGGCGAAATAGTGGCACGGAACTTGTGGGAGGCGCCAAGCTATATCTGGTTTGACTAGAGGCCCATGCCAGGAAAGGGAACCCATGCCATACAGTCTCTGAATGGCCAGGAGCATGAGACTGAATAAACCAGAGATGTAGGCTAAACCCAAACACATCTGGAAAAATAAAATAATAAAGAAAGAAAGAAAATATTTCTTAATGATATTCTGCTCTATTCATTAATTGGTATTTTGTTCAATAGTCATCAGAGAGACTTCCTCTGGCAGGAGTGTGTGCACAGACCCGAAGTCAGACATTATGCAGAGTCTAAATTGTAGGGCTGCATTGGGTCCTTCACCTTGGAGCTCAGGGAAGTCTTTGGAAGATGGGGACTATTGTAGGAGTCAGAGGTGATGGAGAACACGGCACGCTAAATCAACTAAGCAGGACACGCATGGGCTCACAGAAATTGAAGCAGCAAGCACAGGTCCTTCACTGGTCTGTACTAGGTGTTCTGAATATATGCTATGGCTGTGGTACCCTAACAGTGGGTACCAGTGTGCTACTGACTTTTTTGCCTGCTCTTGGTACTCTTTTCCTTCTACTGGGGTGTTTTGTCCAGGCTTGATAGAAGGGTTTTTTTGCCTTACCTTATTGCATTTTGTTCTTTCGTGTTTAGTTGGGACCTCTTAGAGACTTGCTCTTTTCTGAAGAGAAAATGGAAGGGAAAGGGAGTGGATATGGAAGACAAAGGAAGTGGGGAGGAGCTGTGAGAAGAGAGGGGAGGGGAAACAATGGTAGGGATGTATTGCATGAGGCAATAATCTGTTTTCAATAAAACAGTATTAAAATAGCCACCTGACTTAACAGACTTTGTCATTGATCTAGTCCCTCACTGCCAAGACATAACTCACATAAAATTCAGACTATTGGTATTAATTTTTAACAATAAAGTACTTAAATTATGGCGTGTACATTGCTATTTCAGATCTAATGCTTTTACATACTTTTAAACTACACTAGAGTATAAATATAACTTTTATATACATTGGAAAAATAAAAAATCATATAGGCTTACTTTATTGCAAGGTTTTCTTTATTGCAGATATAGAACAAAACCTACAGCATCTATAATGTGTGCTATACTGAAAATATGAAAAAGAATACATTATTTATATAGTAGGCAATAACATGGATATTAAAATATTTATATATTAAGACAATGTGTTTAAAATATTTTTGATAAAATTATCCTGAAAAAATTATAGAAAAAATACAATTCAATGTAAATTTGAGAAATTGCTTTAATCTTGTCTTATTGTTCTCATTTCTTCAGTAAAAATTAATGTTCTCATTATATTGTCCTTGGTCAATTTGGACTAAACAATCTTGGCATAAAATAGAGTTGATTATAATTCAATGACACTCAACATGACACTTAACAGTATTAACTGCTAAGTTAAATATCTTTTAAATATTTTAAGTACCATTTCTCATTTCTAAAGATAATAGTTCCATAATTTGCTTAATAATAACAATTTCAACATTACACCTGAACTAACAGCCTCACTACTTTTGCTTTGTTGCATCTTATCCGGCTATTTATTGTTTTACTGAGGAAAATTGAGGTTTTCAATTACACTTTGCCATTAGGAAATGTTGATTCATTACTTTAATTGTGGCAGGGTGGACAGCACTAATTCTTAGGGCCCATTAAATCACTGTCATTTATTGAAGAAGACAAGTTCTGCTTCCTACGTCTCTAAGTGATCAGAGTCAACACAGAGACATGAAGGAGGGCAATGGCATATTATGAGATAGTTGCCACCACAAACAACCCTTAACATATACCTCTGAGAAGATATTCATATGAAATAACTTCACCCAGCTCTAAGTGAAATCCCATCACTGTGGAATGCATTAGATTTCCATAGTGTGCCTGATACTATCGGGTTACATTGTATCTTACCCAAATTTATATATTCAGGTCTGAAGGGGTCCTATAGATATCACCTCCAAACATGACATATTCATATGCTGAATAGATATTTAAAGATACTGAGAAATCAGTAGGTGCTCAAAGAAACTTATCTCTGATCTTATTGTTTACCCCCCAAGAATTGATCTACTAGCATGGAATGTATTTTCCCCCTATTTTTCTATATCTTATCAACCCAAGAAAACTACACTAATTCCGTGGAAATAAAAATTAAAAGTTAATTACAATTAGGGACCAGGTAAACTCTGGATTGCTATTGTCCATTTTTCCAGCTAGTTAATTTTACTTACACACTGATAATTTACTTAAAGGCCCCATTTCTCTCTTCTCTAACAATTCAGCTTGTACCTGAATTTTTAATCTCATTACCTGCTTGACACTTAGCTTCCTGTGGTTCAGGTAGTGGTTAATGTTACTGTCAACTTATTTGGATATCATCGAAGAGACAAGCCTCTGGACCAAGTCTGTGAGGAATTATCTCCAGTAGGTTGACAGAGGTAGGAATACCCACCATAAGTTTAGGTAGTGGCATATTGTGATTAGGGGTATTGAGTTGAATCGAAAGCAGAGATTTAGACTGACTGCTGTTTACAGCACTCAACATTGTCTGCTTCCTGAATATTGGCGCAATGTGAGCAGCAAGCTCCTGCTCCTGTCACCATTCCTTCCCTTTATGGCAGCATCACTCTTCTTCTAGGAAGGATTTCCTTCTAACTATAAGCAGAAATCAATCCTTTCTACACACTGGCTTTCTCTCCAAAAAGGAATAAATGGGGGTATCATTTATAGTGTAAGAGTTTATATGAGGAATCAATCACATCACCACACAGAATTAGAACACACATATTATATCCTATAATCCTTCCTCTGTTCTGGATCCCATGACCATTATGAAGTCCCCTTCTTAAAGTATCACCCATGTCTAGTTGGGGACCAACCCTCCAACATGGGAATGTTTGTGGTGATGAGTCACAACTACAGCATAGAAATTAGCTAAGGAAAAGAGCCTAAAATCAGCACTATTTCTGCATAAACAGACATGAACAGTGTCTTGTCTTGTAACTTTCAAATAAATATGTAAGGCCACCATTGTCATTATAATATCTGACCTTTATAAAGGAGAAATGGGTAGTTTAGAGAGTTGAATACTTTTAAACGTATCCCTTGGTATCATGATATGCATTTATTTTCTTTGATTAAAATACATATGAAGCTTACTGAAAGTTCCATTTATCAATCAATGTAGTAGCTTCTTTTTCCTTCTTTACACAGAATAGATAATGGTACAGACCTTATATTTTTTCTACAACCAGCAATTCTATTCCTAAGTACATACCTAGTAGACATCTATGGGATGCTAGAAAAATATGACAACACAAACTGCGGACTTTCTAAACTCTCATAAAAATTAAGAAATTATTAATGTTTATCAGTGACCAAAGTAACTTGCATGTATTCATGTACTTGTTCTTAATTACTGCCCAGTTTTCCTTTTTAAAAAAGATTTATTTTTTACTTCTATGTATATGTCTGTGGTTGTGTGGGTGCATGTGATTTCAGGTGGCTGAGGCAGACAGACAGGTGTCTAATACCCTGGAGCTAACATTATAGGCAGTTGTGAGTTGACGAACTTGGGTGCTGGAAACAGCTCTGAGATCCCCTGTAAGAGCAGTAAATGTTCCTATCCCCTGAACCCTCTCTCCAGCTCCTTTGCTGCCTGTTTCTTAAAAGTGGAATTATTGTATTTCTTATATCATAGTATTATTTCTATCTAAATGATTCTTATTTCCCTTAAAATTATTTAATTTACTAGAATCCATGTTAGTGTGCTATATAATAAATTTTCTTAATTTTTGCTTTTCTGAAAATATCTTAATTATTCATTAATTTCAAGGAACATTTTTCTTGAGTCGAAAATTATATGCTGATAGTCATTATTTTATATTTACAGTTTGTCTGTACTATTCTATTGATTGTTGAAATGTCACCAATAAATTCTAGAAAGTTCTGCGACTTTTTCTTTGAAAAAAAATTAAGGCAATATGATTGTATTTGGGTAAATTCTCACACAGTGGAATTATACACACCACAAGGAAAGAAAATAATGTGTAATAAGTTGTATGTATGTGTGTGCACTGTATGTTTGTATGTGTGTATCCAGATATGGTTGTGAAATATAATGGTGCATATTTTTATGAAGTTATTTTGAATGTGATTGACACTTAAAACCAAGTAAAGCAAGTTGTTTTTCCTAGTATGGATGTGCCCTATCCAATCAGTTGAGGATCTGAATAGAGTAATGGAGACTCTTCCTATTTGGGTTTGTTGGAATGGAACACTGGCTTTTCTCTACCGGAATTCTACTCCAAACCAGCACTTTCCCCATGCCTACAGCCAGTCTGTCTCTCTACTAGAATTAGTTTGTCATTTGCCTACTTATTCTGTAGATGTTGGCTTTGCCCACTTCCATAAATGCACCATGAATACCTTCTCTTCCTATATGCAAAGCATATGCACATAGCCTTTTATATCTCTGAGACCCTAGAAGGTTTAGCAGGTACCAATAATGCTTTATTAATCTGAGTTCATTTAGTTGTGCCTTTATCTACAGAGAATGGTCAGCTCATTTTTGGTTGGGTCTAAACACTTGAGAAAATTTCCTTTAGCTTTTCAGTAACTGTCAGTTTATAGAAACTTTCAAACTCTTCTGTTGATGTCAAAGGTTATCAGACTTCCACCATCATATGAAAAATCACAACAACTGCTGAAATAGAAGAGTATGGCTCTTTTTATTAAAATTTTACCATGGGCTACAGAGGGGTTATTACTGAGTCACAGGGCAGAGGGTCTGACATCTGTCGTACTGCTCTTCCAAGCTTTCCACACCTCTGAGAACATGAAGTGAACTGGAATTCTATTAAGATGAAGCTAGCAACCACAAAAACTGTATCTGGCAGCTTTGATATAGAGTATGTTATGATCCTCAAAAAAGATATGTCTCTTGGGACTTGCCAGTTATCCTTGGTACCCTGGGTCACATGAATGCAAACTACCAAGAGACTGATCATTTCTCAGATTTAGAAAATGACATCTTCAATTTGTTTCAAAGTCATTTGCAGAGGCTCAATACTATGAAAAATAAGAATGATAAGACTCCTTCAGGAATCTTCTGATTCTTGAAATGTATTGACTTTATAATTTAAAATTGCACCACACCAAAAAAAAATATTAATCCTTTTTGGTAGGTAGAGTTGGTGATCATTATCAAAGGCCTCCCAAAACTATATTTTCCAAAGCCTTTTTTCCACTAAAAACACAAATATTTGCCTGAGATTTGTACCCTTTCACAAAGGAGAAATGCTAATTTAAAAAAAATGTAAAAGTTAGCAAACTAAGAAATAAAGATACATTTCTGAATATCTATTTATTTCAGACTGTCCCATCCAATGCTCAAGACAAGCATGGCCAAAAATATATTAGTGAATAGTGAGGAAGAGAAATGAACAACTTCTATGTTTTTGTAGATGACTAAGACAAGAAGGTAAGATTTCAATAAATTCACCAATCTTATATAGAAACTGGATTAAAATAGTAAACACTTCACGATTCATGTGTAACAAGCTTTTTATATTCATAACCTCCTTGGATTTTGCAGACACCCTTATCAGCCATAAAAATTAAAGAATCCACCTCCACTCCATCTGGCCAGTGTTTCCTTGATCCCTTTGAGACTCTTGACACATGTGGTGGTTCTCTTTAAATACAAAAGTTTTGCACATTTTATCAAAAGCTAACTGGAACGTTCGTTAGGGAATCTGGACTGCTCTTCTTTCTCAAGGGTGAGGGGGAGTGGAGTGGGTGGAGGGGGCGGTGTGTGGGAGGAGGGGGAGGGAAATGGGAGATGGAGAGGAGGCAGAAGTTTTTTTTTTAACAACTAAAAAAAAAATAAAAATAAAAATAAAAAAGAACACTACCTAATTCTCAAAAAAAATAAATAAATAAAACTTCTTTGTTTAACAAGCTGAAAAAAAATGTCTCCTTTAATTTGTAAATGGTGCTTGTAAAGACCAGTAGGTCACAGTCTGCATTGCTGAGGACTCCTCGCAGGTGTCTTTATGGTTTTCCTAACTACTCTGTCAGTCACTCACACTGGCCACTTCCCAGAAACCCTAGGATATCTTGGACAAGCTTGTGAGCAGTGTCATTTCCAATGCTCTAGCCCTGAAATGTCAGCCAAATCCTTAAATGCTCACAAAGAGTGTCATGTCTTGATTAATCATGGGCTCATTTGCAAGCAAAGGGCCATGTTTCCTGGTGGAGAACACCAATGCACTCAAATACTAAGCTGTTTTCCTATATTGGCCAAGAGTCTCTGTGTATGAACAAAGCTAAATGAAACTCAGGGTTTTAAAGATAAGCTCTCAACCTCAAGCCAACAATCAGACTATATATAATACACAGAGAGGTAAAACTGGAATGGGCCTACAAAATGAATTTAAATACATTAAAAATGGTGATTCATTCCCAGACAAGAATATTGTAGATAAATATTATGGAATATTCCTGGAAGCAACTGGCATCTGGTATACAATGGGTGTGCATGTTCTCTTGGTCTAAGCCATCAAAGGTAAGCCATACAAAATCAAATGCTGGCAGTTCTCCAGAGTGAATGTGGCTTCCTAAAAGAAAAATCAAATTTACATGACTTCTTAAGACGACTTTTTATTTTCTAGGTTTAAGTGGAAAAGATATTACTCTGATATCTCTGCCTTGGTTTACGAAACTCTCATCCTTCCACAAAGCCCAGTCCTGAGGATCTCCCAGGAACGTTTCACTCCTTCCTCAGAGTCACAAGTATGAACCGGTTTTGACCTGTCCTATTTACGTATCGTACAGACAGCAGCAACTGACACAGGGTGCGAACTAAAGAACAAGGCACCGACTGAGAGCTTTACCAGGAAGGACACGTGGAGATGGATGCAAGACGTTCTCTCCCTGCTGAAATACTGTACTTCGGCTTAGAGCAATCATGTTCTCTGTAGCGTGGAGGGATCTGATGTGCACTTTGAGAAAATGAGATGAACATGGATAAGCAAAAAGGAGAGATGGACAGAAATCCTTGTTAGGTTAGCTTATCCCCAGAGCATACATGTACTCATTGTCGAAATCTGTTCTCCAAAGATTTAGAACTCCAAAAATAAGTGTATTGTTCAATCAACGCTCTAAATTAATTTACTTTTTTTATTTTTAAATTTCTGAGTGTATGGTGTGTGTGTGTGTGTGTGTGTGTGTGTGTGTGTGTGTGTGTGTGTG
>NC_022009.1:31626146-31635966 GCF_000317375.1 Microtus ochrogaster | reverse complement strand
ACGACAGAGCTTCTTGGAAAGATTGATAAAAGGGAAGGGTTTTTTCTTTTGAAAATTTACTACAACTCGTGTGTGTGTGTGTGTGTGTGTGTGTGTGTGTGTGTGTGTATGAGAGAGAGATAGAGAGAGAGAGAGAGAGAGAGAGAGAGAGAGAGAGAGAGAGAGAGCACAGAGGGAGAGAGAGAATGTAATACTATGTGTGGGAGTCAGAGGAGGCAAGAAGCAGGCAGTTGTGAGTCACCTGACCCTATTTTACATGCTGAAATTGAACTCAAATTTTCTGAAAAAGGAGTAAGTGCTAACTGCTGAGCCTTCAGTGCCCAGAACACTGTAGTTTTAAAGATCTTCTATGCTTATACTATCATTTTTTTTGCTTCCTTGTAACTCCCCTCAGCCTGAACGGTTCTGAAAAATCATGAAGGAGCCTACTCAAATGATTGTACAACTGTCCTGTACCTCTTGTATAGCCAGAGCCTCAGATTTCTCCAGGTAAAATGTCTTTGGGCTCCACTGAGAAAGACAAAGCTGGTTGGAACTGAGCATGCATGTCATCCAGCATGAGAAATCCTTTGTACCTCTGAGGCTTCTCTGCCAGTTCAAGGGTAATAACTACACAGACAGCAAGATCTTAGATGTAGTCTGAGTGCAGAAGTGAATTGTTCAAAAGGTGTCACACGTAAAATAGAACACTGCACACTGGAGAGAAATAAGGTGAAATGGCCTCAAGAGGACCAGCAGGCTCATCTTTTAAAAAATAGTAGGTAGGACAACACATCTAAGTAAGATTTAAAATTCCAACTAAATTCAGTCAAAGCCTCAGAACTGCCAAGAGGCAGGAAGGTAAAAAAAATGCAGCAGCAAACTATAAATGGAAACATGAAGTACCAATTTGAAAATTAGTATTTTGGAAATTTTAAGCTGATCAACCAAGTGACAGAAAATTCCTTGTTCTGAAAAGAGTCAGAATATAGAGAATAGATGAGATTAGGTAGTGATTATCAATGTTTGCAGATCAGGTAAAATAACAAAAAGTGTCAACCCTACTGACAATTTAGGCTTAAACAGATTAGCCACAGGTAAGAGACTGGGATAGATTTCTTATGATTCTTTCTTATTCATAAGGTGTTGTGGAAGAGAACGTAAGGTTTCGGAAATAGACCTATCTGAGAAGGCTTTCTAGAAAAGTTTGGGTTGAATGTATACTTCAAGGAAAAGTAGAAACTACTAGAAAACAAACCTATATATAAAAAACAGGATCAGCATATATCAGTTAGCTAAGGACTAAGTAAAACTTGTAACAATTAAAGATTAAGGGACTTTCAGAGAATGTTCTTCTAGGCTTTAGCATTATATTGGATTACATGATTTACCATCTTCCCAGAAGAGAGAAAAAATAGGATAAATTACCACACAAGTACTAAAGTTATCATATATCACAATATTTAATATTTATCAGCAATTTTATTACAATCAGACAGAGAATGTGTATCATTATTACATAGTCTATGTGGAAATGCAGCAAGGAAACTGACTTAACATTGAAGGTCAGCCCCAAGAACAATACAAAATATTTGTCTACCCGAAAAATCCTTAGAAAATCTCAAAAGTTCAGACTATTGGAACTAAGATGTTAAGTTTGTATTAACTACTTAAATAGCAAGGTCATAGAATTGAGACACGAATTATATTGCCAGTAATAAAACTTGAGTAATGACATGGTAAACAGGTCAATTCATAATCAGCAACGACAGGACTTGAAAAAAATTTTAATGAAAACTTTTCCAAACTGAACTAATATAATTTATTTTGCTGAGACATGCAGAAGAGGACTTAAAAATGGAGAGAAATATCAAGTCCACAGATGTGAAATTGAGTATGATAAACCAATTTTCCCTTTTTAGATTTTATGCAAATATAGTAAAATCATAGCATGGTGTTTTTAAACTCTACAATACAAATTTATGACTCATTTAGAGAAATGTTGATTGAGAACTCTAGAGAAACATTTTAAGCATCATAACTCTTGTGTACGTGACTGTATGCCCATCAGCTGTAAATATTTGTAATGAACTAAAAAAATGAAATCATTATGTAACAGCCAAGAGGTAGATGAGGAACAATAAGGCATTCTTTATAAATAACACTTTGAAGACTCTTGAAGTCTTTAATTAAGAGTTACACGTGTCATATGTAAACATGAACATTATTACATGTGATAGGCAACAAATGCAATCAAAACAATTGTGTCCAAGCTGGACTAAACTGAAAGAAGACTGAAGGAAGACTGTAATCAGAAGAAACATAAAAATAATATTTTTGAATAAATACACGTCTATGGGGCATCAGAAAATACTGTAAATGCAAGTAGAAGGTCAAGAACAGTATTTTTGTTACAAATAAAGTGAAGAGTGAAGAGCCTTCCTGTTTGGAGAGATTAATATGTAAAATCTCATGAAATAATATCTACAGAATATAAAATATTAATCTTAATAAGTATTTTAATGAATTGCTAACCTGACTGAAAAGAAGACGCTGCAGCATCTTTTGTTTTGTAGAATAAATAGAGAAGAATGGTATTGCTATTAGAATAGAAAATAGTAGGCCAGGTGGTGACAGAGATATCTAAAGAGTTTTAAAGAAGTACATTATTAGGAAGTGTAAGCTTCTTAAAAGTAATTTATCATTCATTGAGGCAGGCAAAATTTTCAAAGTTCTACACTATTTCTAGAAATTTCAAAAAAGTTAATAATTTATGCTGAAAAGTTTTTATGACATTGTTTTTTGTTTTTCTTTTATTTTTTTATAATTTTTATTTTTTAAAAGAAAACAAACCATTTTTTTTCATTTTATACCAATACCATTTCCTCCACCTTCCTCCCAGCCCACCCCCTATCCATTCCTCAGAGAGTATGAGGTACATTGCTTTGTTGAAGGTATAAGGTCCTCCCTTATACCATATCTAGGCTGTACAAGGTATCCATCCAAACAGAATAAGTTCCAAAAAAGCCAGTACAATCAGTAAGGATAAATCCTGGTGCCACTGCCAGTGGCCCCGAAGTCTACCCCCAACAGAAAAATGTCACCTACATTCAGAGGGTCTAGTTTGGTTTTATGCTTGTTCCTTCCTTGGCCAACTGGAGTTGGTGAGCTCCCTTTAGCTCAGGAAGACTGTTTCAGTGGGTGTACCCATAATGGTCTTGAACTCTTTGCTCATATTCTCACTGCTCCCACTCTTCAGCTGGATTTTGGGAGCTTAGTACAGTGCTCCTATGTGAGACTGCCTCTGTTTCCATCAGTTGCTGGATGAAGTTTCTATGGTGACATTTAACATATTTATCATTCTGACTACAGGACAAGGCCAGTTCAGGCACCCTGTCCTTTATTGCTTAGGGTCTTAGATGGGGTCATCCTTCTAGATTCCTGGGAATTTCTCTAGTGCCAGGTTTGTTGCTAGCCCCATAATGGTTCCCTCAATTAAGATATCTCTTTCCTTGCTCTCATTTCTGTCTTTCCTCCATCAAAGTTCTCCTCTCCTCCCCTTCTCCTCTTGTCTTCCCCTTCGACCTTCCCTCCTTCCTCAACCCCATCTACCAGATTTTGTCTTGTTTATTTCCCCTTTCTAAGTGGATCTATGCATGTTTTTCTCATGGTTCACCTTGTTATTTAGCTTCTTTAGGATCATGAACTATAGGTTCAATAGCCTTTGCTTTACAGCTAGTATATACTTATGAGTGAGTACATGCCATGCTCATATTTCTGAGTCTGGGTTACCTCTCACAGGATGGGTTTTTCTACTTCCATCCATTTGTGTTGTAATATGGGCAGCGGACTGCGTCCCCTGCACCCAGCCGCCCGCACGGCTAGCTTATGCCCCTAAATAATTACACGGAAACTGTATTTATTTAAACACCACTTGGCCCATTATATCTAGCCTTTTCTCGGCTAACTCTCGCACCTGGACTAGCCCATTTCTAATAATGTGTGTACCTCCATGAGCTGGCTTACCAGGAATGATCTTAAGCTGCATCTGTCTGGAGTGGGAGGATCATGGTGACTCACTGAGTCAGCTTTCTTTCACCCAGTATACTGTTCTGTTTAGTCCACCCACCTACGGGTTGGCCTATCAAATGGGCTTAGGCAGTTTCTTTATTAATTAACCAATGAAAGCAACAGATCAGAAAGAAATCACTCCCACATCACATTTACAAGATGTCAGTATATTTTTTTAACACTGAGTAGTACTCTTATGTGTAAATGTACCACATATTCTTTATTCATTTTTCAGTTGATAAGCAGCTATGTTTCCAGGTTCTGCCTATTACAAATAATGCTGCTATGAACATAATTGAGCAAATGTTCTTGTAGTATGATTGAGCATCTTTTGGGTGTATAGACAAAAGTGGTATTGCTGGGTCCTGTGGTAGGTCCAGTTCTCTGTTTAAGAGTTTGCATTCCCATCAGCAGTGGAGGAATTTTTCCCTTATCCATATGCTCTTCTGCATAAGCTATCAGTGGTGTTTTGATCTTAGCTATTATGACTGGTGTATGATGGTATCTCAGAGCTGTTTTGATTAGCATTTTCCTGATGGCTAAGGATGCTGAACTTTGTCTTACGTGTCTTTCGCCATTTGAGATTTTTCTGTTGAGAATTCTCTATTTAGTACTGTACCCCATTTTTAATAGGTTATTTGGAATTTTGATGTTTAATTTCTTGAGTTCTTTGTGTATCTTTGATATCAGTCCTTTGTCTGGTGTGGGGTTGGTGGAAATCTTTTCACATTCAATAGGCTGCCTTTTTGCCTTATTTACTGTGTCCTTTGCTTTACAGAGGCTTCTCAGTTTCAGGATGTCCCATTTATTTATTGTTGCTCCCAGTGTCTGTGGTACTGAGTTTATATTTAAGAAGTGGTCTCCTGTGGCCATGCTTTGAAGGCTCCTTCTGATTTTCTCTTCTATCAGGTTCAGTGTGTTCAGATTGAAATTGAGGTCTTTAAGCCATTTGGACATGAATTTTGTGCATGGGAATAGATATGCATCTATTTTCATTGTTCTTCATGTTGACATACAGTTATGCCAGCATCATTTGTTGAAGATGCTTTCTTTTTTCCATTGTATACTTTTAGCTTCTTTGCCAAAAATCAGGTGTTCATAAGTTTGTGGATTAATATCTGAGTCTTTCATTTAATTTCATTGATTAAGCCCTCTGTATTTATGTTAATACCAAGCTGTTTTCATTACTGAAGCTCTATAACAGAGCTTGATATCAAGGATGTTGATGCCTCTGGAAGTTCCTTTATTGAACAGGTATTCTGGGTTTTTATTTTTTCACATGAAGTTGATTATTGTTCTTTCAACGTCTGTGAAGAATTTTGTTGGGATTTTGATGGTGATTGAATTGAATCTATCAATTGCTTTTGGTAGGATTGTATGACATTGTTTTTTAAATATGCCCTTTAAATTGGGTTTGAAGAACTTTTGCCAAGACAGGAAAGTTTCTGTATACATTGCACTCAGTTTCCCTCTTATTATCAGTTTTTCCGTTCATCATCATGAATGAACAGTGCAACATCATTGTTGTGAACTTAAATTCATCATGTATTTAGACTTTTTGGGCTTCTGTTACTTCTGTTCCTTCCTCTCCTCCCAGTTCATTGTAGCTCCCATTCAGGAAGCTACAATGCTTGCTGTTTCCATGTATTTGAGTCTCCTCAGAGATCTGACTGCTTTCAGAATGTCCTGATTTTAGATGACCTTGACTGTTTTATGGAATACTATTTCATTTTATAGAATGAAGCTTGTATTGGGTTTTTGTGATGCTCTTTTAATGACTAAGTCTAATGAGTCAGGAGGACCACAGAAGTAGAAAGTCACTTCCAACCCTTCATAGAACCTACATAGTATGACCTTGAATTACCACTGGCTCTGCCAAGTGGTATCACTTGATGGATGTAGTATATGTCAAGTTTCAGCATGTTTTACTTTTTTTTCCTTTTTATATTGTGCTCAGGAAAATGTCACTTAGTACAACTAACACTTAAATAAAGGAGAATATTACCTTTTTTTAAAAAAAAAAAAACCTTACTCATTTCGTTCCTGAAATACAGAATTTGTTAGTTCTTCTATTTCTACAGGAGAACTCACTGTATCACAGACACCAATTTATAAATAGAATTCATTGCAGTCAAAATATTCATGGCAGACACAGTAAAAAACCTGCAGATCTTTCGTGAAATTCATGAAGATAGAAGATTATGTACAGGTACAAGAAGTGTAAAAAACTTTCCTTGGGTCAGTTTAAAGACACTTCCTTTTTTCATGTTACTTAAAAGCACTTACTGCACAACCATATATTTTTTTCTGAAGCTAATTACAGGCACACTTTCTTTTTTTCTTTTTTTAATTTTTTTTGGGGGGGATTTTTTCCCGTTTATTTATTTATTAAAGATTTCTGTCTCTTCCCCACCACTGCCTCCCATTTCCCTCCCCCTTCCCCAATCAAGTTCCCCTCTCCAAAATATATAAGGAACTCAAGAAACTAAACTGTAAAAATCTAATCAACCCAATTATAAAATGGGGCACTGAGCTGAACAGAGAATTCTCAACAGAAGAAGTTCAAATGGCCAAAAGACACTTAAGGTCATGCTCAACTTCCTTAGTGACCAGGGAAATGCAAATCAAGATAGGCACATTTTCTGAAAGATGGTACAGTTGCCAGGCCAGTTGGACACACCTGACTTGGGTAGGCAATTCTTCTCTTGTGCAGCATTGGTTATTCTCACACATATGCTTTCTGTTTATTTTGAGTTTCCTTAATATGAATTTCATTTCTAATTTAGGATTTCAAGCTTACAGAAGAACAGCTATAGTGATATATGCCCATATATCACTCAAACAGTGATGTATTTTACAACTTTTTGGATGTATCCATTCATAGACTGATTGAATAAAAAATCTACTCACTCAAAGCACTGGCTGAGAGTGGAGTCTTTGAGAGATTATGATTCAGTGTTTAAAAACACTTTTCTAGAGGAACCAGGTTCTAAACCCAGCCCTCACAGATGGGATACAGCAGGATCTGAGGTCGTTTTCTAGACTTGGTGGGCACCAGACACACAGGTGTTGTATAAACATACATGCAGACAAAGCACCCAATGCTTAAAATATATTTCTTGATATTTTAATAAAATTGTAATGTCTGTCACTTCCCCTTTTCCCCTCTAAACCCTTCCATACACTCTTCCATGCGCTCTCCCAAATTTACCACAGTTTATCTTTTTATTAATTATCATGACATTCATATATGTATATGTCTTTATATATGTGTATGTAAATCTACATCTATTCCTAAATATGAACTGCCAGTTTCTATAATGTTTGTAGATACGTTTTCAAGTTTTACTACTTGGCATTGGGTAATTGATTGATGTACTCTAGACTAGAGCAGACTATCTAGTGCTCAGTTTTCTTTAGTTTTCTGTATTTCTTTGTGTTGGATTGATGTCTTGTGTGCTTTTATCTGTCCTGTCTTCTCTGAAATGTTCACTGGCATTGCCCTTGTTCAGCTCACAGTTGAGCAGCCATATTAGTGAGACTTCATGAGTATGACTTCTGCTATTTCTGGGAGGCATGTCCTCACAGCAACCCCCTTGGTCATTGTCTCATTTATCCATACTCTCTTCTAAAAGGTGTGGGAGTGGTTTTTCACACATATCCCTTTGGGAATAGACTTCACAACTCTTGTATTTTGAATGATCATGTTTTTCTATTAATGGTCTCTATCTGCTGCAAAGGTAAGTTTCCTTAATGAGGGGTGAAAACTCCATTTATCTGTCAGTAGAAGGCCAAATAATCTAGCCAGAGTATAATCTTTCACTTTGAGAAATTTGTGATGCACATGACCCTAGATACATTACATATAGTGATTTCAAGACCTATCTATTTATTTTTTCTTTTCTTTATGAGATTATAATATGATGTTACAAAAAAGATCTCAATTTTAATAGAAAACAAAAATTATTGTCTCTATTTTCTCAGTTGTGTTTGTGTTCAACTCTGTATATTTTTTTTAATCAAAAGTAAAGTTGCATGAACTATCAACATCAACAAAATACAGGTTCACATGTCATCACAAGGACTCCTCATGTTGCACTTCTACTAATACACCTACCATTTTTGGCAACTATTAATCCATATGTGATTCAGGGAAATGGCCAATATGTTCTTCCTCTGTATGGTGTTGTCATACTAAGACTATTGCATAAAGAACCATATTCTGAATTTTTAAGATTAGCAGTTTCTATCACTTCTTAGTGTATAATTCCCTGAAGAAGCAAGCAATTGTTTGCATATAATAATGATTCGTTTTTACTGCAGTCTGGTGTGTCCCATTGTGTAAAGATTCTGCTGTTCACTTAATTATTCATTGTTTGAAAAAAAAGTATCTGTGTTATATCCATTGTTGGCAGTCTTGGGATACTATGAGAGTTAATAGTGCTATAAACATTTCATGCAGGTTTTGGTGTGAACATAATTCTTTATCTCTCTGGGATAAAGCCCAAGAATACAGAGCTGCCCAACTGTTTTTCTTTAACTGATCCTTTCCTACTAAATCATATTAGAAGATAATGAAAAATAATATCAGTAACTAAATGCTTACTGCAAATTTTTCAGAATATATACAAATACAAGTTTCATTAATACAAATTATATCATGAATATGCAGGATCTTAAGTTTAGCTTAATGTTTCTAATGTAATACTTGTATTTATGTAATCAGTAGATACAGTAGGTAACTGAATGATAGTGGGATTGCAAGCCCTGGCCAAAAGGAACAATAACCAACACTTACAGTGTAACTACAACCATATTCTCAACTCCTAACATGGTTCTTCTAGTAAACTTTGTACTTTACTTAAATAGGGTCACATGGTATATAGATTTACATCTGTATTCTTTTATGAATTTAATCCATAGTTTGGCACACTGTGATTTACATATGGTCTATTCATTTTCATTTTTCAGTGGAGTTCTAATTTATGAAAATGTTGTTACCTGTTTTACTTACCATTTCTAAATTTTAGCTATTAACTGCAAGCAGTACTGTGTACCAAACATATCTCTACAAACATATAGAAACACTTGTTTCGAATATCTATCTCAAATAAGGATTAAAATTTCCCAATTTAGAAGGCTTGCATATTTTCAACTTTCAGAGATTTTTCCAAGTAGTTTTCTGAAGTAGATATGCTAATTTATGTTCTCACTAGTAGGATATGAGATATCTGTTCACATATGTGTTTTAAAGTTTTACATTTTTTTTCACACACACAAAAAATTCAGGCTAAAAATATTTAAAAGTTTATTAATGCCTTATAGATGAAGAGTTCTTTGTTTAAACATAGGCTTGTTAAACATTAGAAACATAACTTTTGTGTTAGTACGTAGTATTGATTATTTGATGTCAATTAATATAACCCAATGTATCTCTCACTTTCAGTGTAAATAAATTTCTTATGAATTTTATTCCAGTGTTTTTTTTTTTTTTCTACTTGAGGATGAAGCCAAAAATGTGAATCCTCGTTGGGTCTGTTGCCAAACAGCCCTTTCCATCTACTTATGATAACTAAGTTACCATGCCATATCTATCACTTGAATGGATGCTTACATCTCAATGTTTAACCTTTTTTTAGTCCTTTTTTTAGTAGCATGTCACAAAAAGAATGTACCACTCAAGAGAATGCATATATTTTATATGCATATCTATGCATTTACTCTCAAATGTTATATATACAGAGAATTTATATATTATATAACTATAAAT
>NC_022009.1:31621210-31626046 GCF_000317375.1 Microtus ochrogaster | reverse complement strand
ATAATTAACCTGGAATTTAAAGGACTAATCAATATTTAACTAAGTTAACAGAAAAATGAAAGGAACAGTCAAAAAAACAAGAAATCCTGGAATCATTTTGTATGCCTACTGTTGGAGTTGACAGACATGCTGAATCCAGAATACCAATCAGAGCAGAATTTAATTCCTCAATGTCTTTTTGATTTGTAAACTTTTACTAATCAAGGTATATGAAACTGTCAGCTTAAGGAATATGAATTAAAAGTCATCATTAAGTTTCTAAAACTTTGTTTTAAATAAATTCTGAAAAACAATGTGAAGTAAATGTGAAAAAATGTATGAAAGTAATAAAAGAGTTACTGTCTGTCAATAACCGTTATCAAACATGGTTCAGAAGAGAAGAGTTCTCTAACTGTTGAACGGAAGATATTTTGGTGAATACACATGTGTTTGTAAGTATTTTCTAGAAGGAGTTGTCGTATTTTAAGTGTTCTGCAAGTCAGCAAAAGAGAAGAAGAAATAATCTATCAATGGTGGAATATTCAAAGAAAGTACTGAACATGTTTTCCTCAACAAGCTTCCAGCATGGCTGTTATAAAATGACCTTGGTGTCAGCTACTTCAATCATCTCGGTGTATTGGATGATGCTTCAATACATTGTTTACAAAAAGGTATTCACAGAAAAATTTGAAGGAATTAATGAGCAAAGAAATTCATATTTCTGTTTTTATTTTCTCTTCTCACAGCCTGTCATATATACAATTTTTCATGAGTCCAACTTACAATATACAAACAGAACTTGACACTTGAGTGACAATAAGATCATCTATTAGACATTTATATTATGATGTTCCTTGAGAAGTACACACCTTCCCATGTATGTTGACTAGTGCTACAAGGTACATCAAACTTCTATGATCTGAAATCATCTTACTTGGTAATTTCTCCATTCCACTGGCCATTATTGGCATAATTAACACATTTCATTATTTCTATGTGACTTGGTTTTTGTTAGCAAGTTATATTTTAAAAAATGAAAGTTTGGAAATAATTACATAATAAATGTGAGAAGATCCTAACTTTAAGTTGTTAGGATGGGACAAATTATAGTAATAAAATGTTTATTATTCCTTCATTTGCAAAAATTAAGGTTTTTTTTTACAGTGCTATTTTTATTGAAAAAATATCCATATAATATATTCTGATTAAAGTTTCCCCTCCCAGAACTCTTCCCAGATCCCTTCCACCCACTTAATTCACATTATTTCTTTCTCTTACTATTTTGAGAATGAATAGGAAAACAAAATAAATGACAAACACATTATTGTAATAAAAGAAACAACAAGTACCTTTTATCAGTGAGGCATTCTCATCTTGCATCCACTGAGTCTGGGTAACAACTGCAGACTGAGCCTTTCCCCTTCTCAGAATTGCTAATTCTTCTATTCTGGCTGCCCTACCTATACTTCCTGCATGGATACTGGCCAATCAGCATTTTATTAAACTCATATAAGTGACAAATCTTTACAGGGTACAAAACCATTTTCCCAGAGTATGGGCCACTGCTTATTTTCATCTATTGCAAGAGTTTCTCAGATAATGGCTGAGAGAGGCAATAATTAATATTTACTGCAAAATGTCATTTTTTTCTGACTTTATCACTGATGAATATTTGGATAAGTGATAAATTACCTACATTGTTAATGAGGATGTGATAATTGCCACATTTTGGGGGTCAGTCAAAATTGAAATTCAAGAATATGTTCACTTATAATACCTTAAAATAAATAAGGAAATAATAAGGAATTTAAATATAAATCTTTTAAAAAATTCCTGTAAAAGTCCTTAATAATTTATAATATGGAAAGCTGGTTGACTGACTATTGACTGCTTTACTCCATTAACACTAACTATGCTGAACATGTGGTATGCTATGCACTTTTAACTTTAGCATAGGGGAAAAAGAGATAGGCAGATCTCTTTGAATCAGAGTGCATCCTGGTCTATATAGCAAGTTCAGCAAGGGCTATATAGTTAGTCCCCATCTTAAAACAAATAAAAATGCTTCATTCATATGTTGTCACAGAAATGTGATTTCCAGATGTTAAACCCTGAATAAAAAATGCATAAATTTGTATATTATCTATTTTCCCATTTTACATGTTATATACACATGTGCTATTTTGTAAATTATATAAGTGCATACAATCAATTGCATGTGAACTTTAAACTAATCTACTCTACTCAATATTATACACATCTATATGTACCCATTTACATTTATAATATCAATTAAAACCTTACATTTTAGGAATAATGAAAACTGGCATGGTAGAAAAGAAAACTAAGTACACCTATTACTGCAGAAGTCTAGAAAGGAAAACCTATGTAGGAAGAATTAACTGCCTTATGTCCAGGAAAAGCCTTTATCCCATGGCCCTTTACTTTAGGAAAGAAGTCGGAAAACTGCGATGACATCCTTCCGTGCCTGTTTTTCCTCCCAGTGTTGCCCCACACCTGCCTTATGACACCTTTAGTGGGGTACCAATAAATCATTTACCTCACCTTTTGATAGCTCCCACTTCTACGCTCATCTTACATAAAGCAACCATTCTAGAATGGACCCCCACTTCACCTTTTCTAATCTTTTTGTTAGAGCACAAGCTGATCATTAGTAATTTTTTCCCCATTCTTTTGTTCTGCCAACATCATGACAATTTACTTATAATCAAGACAATTGAACTCATCCAAGTATAGACTCTTCCTTGGAAAACTCTGGAGAATGATATTTTAATGTGTGTGTGTGTGTGTGTGTGTGTGTGTGTGTGTGTGTGTGTGCCTGATTATATAATTATCTATCAGCTTTTAGGAAAATTAGAAATAAACCTGAAAGGAATATGTGATATATAAGTATATGTTTTTCTGAACTAGGTGACCATGAGTGTAGAAAACTTTTAGAAATTACAACTTTTATTAATTCAATGTTTATATTGTACATAGGATGTTTTATTTCTATTTTCGGGATTTAATGTCTCCTCTTTTATTTTCTTTTATGGAAAGCAGATGGGCATAATAACTTTTATAGAGCAAATATTAATATGATTTTATGATTTAAGATGCATTTGTCTATAATTGTGTTGCTAGTTATGTGTTTATTTGTATACCTGTCTCTATCTAACTTTCTGTTCAAAATAATTGAGACTGAGAATTCAAATAAGGGATCACTTTACCAGGACTGAATAACACTCCTTCTGAGGTGTGCTCGTTCCACACATGTCTTGCAATAAGGAACCCACAGATCAGAAACACAAATTAAGTAGAAGGAAACCCATCAGACCATCCTTATTCCTAATTAACTGCTTTTCAATACCTGTTCCTTTGAAAGGAAACACAGATGGAAAAGTAATTAATGAAAAAACTAATTAGATATCTTATTTGCCAATTTTACAAGATAAATAAAACAGATTGCAGGCAATACTCAGCTGCCTGAAGCAAGGTGAAGCTACTAGAGCAAGATGAGAGATGTTATTACCAGCAAAGTATAAGCTGAGTGGCATACATTTTCCTCCCTGTCATTTTATCAGGAAGGCAAGAGAAAGAGAGTGAATTCTGTGTCTTTTAACTTTAATTCACTTAAAAGTATTATATACTATATAACCAGGTGTTTTGCAAGTATTTGACTTTGTGAAAAATTATTGTCATCATGCACAATAATTTTAAAGGTAGTTTTAAAATCTTCTAAGAATATTCACCAACTCCCTTTAAACGGCCAAATATTTAAAACTAAAATTCACTGCAAAAATATGTACTTTCTTTCTTTTTTCCCCAAAACTGGCCTATTAGCTCAGGCTTCTTATTAACTCTTTTTTCCTTTCTTGTTTTTATTACTTAAAAAAATACCAATCCAAATTTCCACTCCCCTCCCACACCCCTCCCAGTCCCCTCCCACTCCCCTCCCACTCCCTGCACAGATCTTCCCACCCCACTGTCTCTAATCCTAAGAGAGGGCAATGCACTCCGCTTTGTGGAAAGTTTAAGGCCCTCTCTACTACATGTAGATTGAGCAAGGTTTATATCCAAAGAGAACAGGATCCCACGAAGCCAGTACATTCGGTAGAGACAAATCCCAGTGTCACTATCAATGCCCCCTCAGTCTGGCACAACTGTCAACCCCCTTCAGAGGGACCTGTTTGTTCCCATGCTCGTTCACTCGCAGCCCAGTTGGAGTGGGTGAGCTCCCATTAGCTCAGGCAAACTGTCTCAGTGGGTGAACCCCTCATGGTCTTGATCTCCTTGCTCATATTCTCACTCCTTTCACTCTTCAACTGGACCTTGGGAGCTTTCCAATGTGGGTCTCTGCCTCTATTTCCATCTGTTGTTGGATGAAGGTTCTATGGTGATATTTAATATAATCATCAGTATGACTACAGGTGAAAAGCTTATTCCGAGCTCTTCCTCCAGAAAATATTTATAACCTGAGTCGTGTCAAGGCATTCAGTTCATGCTATAAATGGGGTTTCCAAACACTCTCCAAGAAAGCTGTGGCTAATGAAACATGAAAGTCAAAGAGTACTGCAAATGTCATAGGACCAAAAAACCCAACTCTGTGCTCCCAGCACAGAGTGGGTCTTCAGGGCTACTCCTCACATAGACAGATAGATTTTGGGATATCTGGCATGGATCATAGAAGTATGGACAAGTGAGAAGCATGGCTTCTATAATGCAAAGAAAAGTCTTTTTAATGGATGAGATTTTTTTCCTTTTCTTGTCTGTCTTATCTCATTTTGAGGATTCTTGAAACGATTCAACCATTCCCCTGGATATATATTATACATTAATTATTATATTCTATATATT
>NC_022009.1:31616579-31620617 GCF_000317375.1 Microtus ochrogaster | reverse complement strand
CAAATATGAGTGAGTACATCCCATGTTCCTCTTTTTGGGTCTGGCTTACCTCACTCAGGATAGTGTTTTCTATTTCCATCCATTTTGTACATATTAAAATTATAATACTATTTTTTCAAAACTCATTGAGTTCCATGTAACTAATGTATCACTAAATATCAACAATCTTCGATTTTTCCCATTCCAAATGACCTCCCCTCCTTCATCCCCCTCCATCTCACATCCTCTTATCTCCAGTGTATCATCAAAAGCAAAAAACAAATTGGAAATAAAGTGCTGATATGTTTAACTCACAATAGAAAATTAGTTAGAAATCTCTCATGACATAGTACATAAAACCGTGGGAAAATCTACAGAAATCATCCTAGAGAAGTTACACTGAAACATTGTATAGATGGCTTCACTGGCATTTTGTCAGAAAAAAATAGCCCATTAAGTACACAGAGATCACTCATTTTCTCCACTCCAAAAATTTTGACCCCTCAACCCATATAATATTAAAAGCCAAACATATTTCACAGGATTACCAGGCAATGTGATGCTACATATAAGCTACTATTTTTCACTATGATCTCAGTACATATTTAATTGATTCTCAGTATTTAACACTCTATAGACACTTTACAAAACATACTTCCCCAATTGTAAGATAAGACACATATGGAAAGAGTTCCTTTGAAGTTAAATCTGAGAATATATTTTTAAAAATTATTTATTCATTTATTTTTATTTAATTTATTTATTATATATTCTGACAGCACATCCCCTATCACCCCCAACACCTCAATCCATTGCTCTGTTTCTGTTCAGAAAGTGGCAGGCCTCCCATGGGTATCAAAAAAGGTTTATCAAGTTGTGGTAAGAATAAACATGTCTCCTTGTATAAAGGTTGGGCAAATCAATCCGGTATGAGCAATATGTTTCCAAGAGCCAGGCAAAGCATTAGGACCTGTCCGTGTTCCCATTGTTAGGAGTCCCACAGACAGATCAAGTTACATAAATGTCACATATGTGAAAAGTGCCTAAGTCAGTATCATGGAAGCTTTGTGATTGTTGCTCCATACTCTCTGAGTTCCTATGATTCAGGTTAGTTCTTTATGTCAGTTTTCTTGTGATGGTCTTGATCCTCTGGTTCCTGCCATCCTTCCTCCCTCTCTTCAGCAGGATTCCTTGATCTTGGTCTAATGCTTGGCTGTGGTTCTCCACATTTGTTTCCATCAGTTACTGGGTGAAGCCTCTCTGATGAAAATTGGAGTACTCAACAATCTGATCACAGGAGATGGTCAGTTCAGGCTATCTCTTGACTATTGCTAGGAGTCTTAGCTGGGGTCATCCTTGCAGAATCCTTGGAGTTTCTCTTACATCATGATTCTAACTGACCAAAGATCCTCCCCTTCCAGTCATTGCTTTCAGTACTCACCCCCTCAAAATAACTCCCAAACCTGATCCCTCATGTTCTGATCCATACTTGCCCCCAGCTCACCAAGGGAATCTCTCTTATTTTCCCTTCTCAGGAAGCTATATTCACATGCCTCCTTTTGGGCCCTCCTTTTTACCTAGCCCCTCTGAGTCTGTGTATTATAGCATGGTTATTCTTTACTTGACAACGAATATATACTTATGAGTGATTACACACCATGTCTGTCTTTCTGGATCCGGGTTACCTCACTCAGAATGAAAATTTTCTAGTTCCATATATTTGGCTTCAAATTTCCTAATGTCACTGTTTTTAACAATTGAATAATACTCCACTGTGTAGATGTACTACATATTCTTTGTTTGAGGGTTATCTAGATTGTTTCCAGTTTCTGGATATTATGAATAAAGTGGTTAAGCAAATCTCCTTGTGGTATGTTTAAGTATCCTTTGGGTATAAGCCAAGAGTGATATAGTTGGTATTGAGGTAGATTGATTCCCAAGTTCCTAAGAAATCATCATTTTGTTTTCCAAAGTTTCTGTAAAAGTTTGTACTCCCACCAGCAATGGAGGAGAATTTCTCTTGCTCCTTATCCTCCCTAGCATAAGTTGTCACTTGTGTGTTTTATCTTAGTATCTCAGAATAATTTTGATTTGCATTTCCATGTCATGCTGGCTAAGGATGTTGAACATTTCTTTAAATGTTTCTCTGCCATTTCAGATTTTTCTGTTGAGAATTCTCCTTTTAGGTCTGGACCCCATTTTTTAAATGGATTATTTTGGTTTTTGATGTCTAGTTTCTTTTGAGTACTTTATATATTTTGGAGGTTATTCCACTACTGTTGGCTGCCATTTTGTCCTAGTTATACTGTCCATTGCCTTACAGAAGATTACACTTTCATAAGGTCCCATTTATTAATTGTTGACTTAAGTGTCTGTGCTATTCGTGTTATATTCAGGAAGTTTTCTTCTAAGTGAATGCATTCAAGGCTACTTCCCACTTTCTCTTCTATCAGGTTCAGTGTAACTAGATTTATGTGGAGATCCCTGATACACTTGGACCTGAGTTTTGTGCAGGGGGATAGACATAAGTCTATTTTCATTCTTCTACATGTTGACATACAGATATGGCAGTAATATATATTGAATATGCTTTCAGAGTTTCATTGTATAATTTTGGATTCTTTATCAGTAATGGTTCATGGAGTTATATTTACATCTTTGATTCAATTTAATTGTTTCACTAGTTTATTTTATGGGAAAATCGCACTGTTTTTATTACTGCAACTCTGTAGTAGAGCATGAGAACAGGGATGATGATACTTCTAGAAGTTCCTTTCTTATACAGAATTATTTTAGCTATCCTGTTTTTTTTTCCATATGAAGTTGAATGTCTTTTTTATGGTCCTTAAAGAATTGTGTTGGAATTTTGATGAGGATTGTATTGAATATGCAGATTGCTCCTATTAAGTTAAAAATATTTTTCATAGTGTAAACAAATTATTTTGTTTACATACTTAAATTTTAAATACATTCTTATAACTAATATTTATATTTTAACAAATGAGGAAATGTTAAAGAAAGAGAATTGTTCATAGATATATTTCCCCACCTTGGTTTAATAATAAAGGAACATTTCATGCAAATAAATTTTGAGGTAACTATCATGCCTGTGAAGATTCTAGATCTCGATGTTATTCTAAATAATGTATGTCAAGGATGCACTAATGATCCATGATGCCACACTCTGCAGTTTTGTCCACAAGGGAAACTCTATTATGACTTTTTCACAAAGCTGACAATTTTTGTTTTTTCATACAATGAAACATTTATGAGAGTTAATTTTTTTTCAGACAAACCTTAGAGTGTACATATTTAATACAGTATTTACTGAATCTAATACAGAATAAATATTTAAAAGTTATCTAGCTATACATTTTTTTCATGTGTAATAAAGTCTCATCTAATGCCAGCTCTAAAAATGGTCACTGGTGGCAGTTGCTATTTCCTCCTCATGACATGATCATGTATGTGTGCTGATATAAATGGGACACCAGTTCTCATGTTTACCACAACTGGTTTATCATTGACTTACATATTGATTTTCATTGTGATCTTTATCTCCATTTTCCTGAATTTTTTTTTTGAGTTCCCTCCAAGGCCTGTAAGGCAAAAAGAGTGGAAAGCCTGAGGTCCTCTCTGCCCTTGTTCCTCTTACCTCCTAAAGAATTTTAGGGTTTCCACTTTTGAGGAGAAAGTGGTACAGGACTTAGCAACTTTAGAGTGCTGGTCACATTCCTCTGGTTTGCTTTGGATCACCCTTTCCATCTCCCAAAATATACTAGGAAACAAACCATCAGCTTTGCCCCTCATTGGGGTGTGAAACACCATAGGAAAAGAGGATTAGATCAGGACTTAGTTGAAGACAAATTAACAGAGAGCTTATTTCATCTAGCCGAAAAAATAGAGTCTCTCTCTCTCTCTCTCTCTCTCTCTCTCTCTCTCTCTCTCTCTCTCTCTCTCTATCTCTATCTCTCTCTCTCTCTGGCTCTGGGTCTCACACACACTCATCCACACACATTCATTCTCATACACAAATACACACACACACACACACACACA
>NC_022009.1:31615332-31616479 GCF_000317375.1 Microtus ochrogaster | reverse complement strand
TCTCTATCTCTCTCTCTCTCTGGCTCTGGGTGGTGACTGGACATTCAGATCCACCTCAAAGATTAGACTATTATGAGCTTTTGAGATCTCCTAGAAGAATTAATCAAGCTGCTCCTCTCAATCTCCTGGCCAGTAGACTATCAAATAGATTCATCAACAGACATGCTAAATAAATGAAAATAATAATTGTTCCCTTAATGAGAAAATTTATTTTAAATAAATTCCAAGAAAATAATTCTGAGAAGTCATATCCCATTTAGTTGCTAACAAAGATTCTGTTGATCACTATGCAACATTGACATTCTGGGTTTTCTAATTCTTTCTCTGAATGCCCCACTTCTTTGTGCTATGCAATTGCTTACAGACTTTGTTTATAGATCTAGAAGCCTTTCCTTACCCAAACTCAAGCCACGACCTTCTTTCTTCCTTATCTCCACTTTCCTTTTCTTAAAAATTGCCATGACTTAAATCCTGAATTCCATGACATATTTCTCTCCAAATCTAATAACAATATCCACAAGTTCCTTTCCAATTTCATCTATAATATTTTTTTAAATGAGAGACTAAGAACCTATAATGGAACCTTGGTTTCCTTTGTAACAAAAGACTGCTTGTTATTTATATGATTCAAAAACCAACTTTAGAGATGTAGGCCCTACTATGATGAGATTTCTCTGTTCAGTATGTTGGACTTTGGTACATGTAACTGAAGATATACCAAATGAGGCCCTGGACAACTGTGTTTGCTTAGTTTTGTGAGCCTCAGCTTATCATTTTAAAAAATGTAAAAGGGTAATGTCTACATCTTAGGATTGAGAAAATTTTATGTATATTAGAGCTTATGTCATTTCAACTAAGAATTATTATGCATATTAATATCAGTATATCTCATAAATTGCATTTTATTTTATGATGAAAAGATTAATTTTAAGTGTTATTCAAGGATTTATTTTGTTCTCTTTAAAAACCTTCCTTGACTTTACAGAAGCTTCTCAGTTTTAGTAGGTCCCATTTATTCAATGTTGCCCTTAATGTCTGTGCTGCTGGGGTTATACATAGGAAGCAATCTCCTGTGCCCATCTGTTGTAGGGTACTTCCCACTTTCTCTTCTATCAGGTTCAGTGTGTTCGGGCTGATATTGAGGTCT
>NC_022009.1:31605464-31612647 GCF_000317375.1 Microtus ochrogaster | reverse complement strand
TCCTTGATAGACTCAAATATTTTCTTATTTAACCTTTCATTTTTCTGTCTACTTTGATATCCAAAGGCTATTCAAAGGATAGATAATTTTAGTCTTCCATACAATTTCTTTTTAAACTTAGATTGAATAAAAAAAGATTTTTTTTCTATGCCACAAGACTTTCTGGAAAATATGTACTGAAATGTCAAGCCGGATATAGTAAAATGTCTTCTATCTAAAGCTAAACCCCCTTTCCCCCAAACCTTTTAAAATTTAATAGTATATATATATCATATTAACACGCAGGCTATTGCATTAAAGTAGCATTACTACTATAGACATTGACTCTCCATTATCCAGTAAATTCCAGGTACTAGACTCCACACCTTGTTTCATCTTCAGCATTTAATATTGATGGTTTATAAGGGATGGTTTATAAGGCATCCAGCACAAGAAGTGATTTGTATCCACCAGAAGGCAGTGACAGGTTTGGGTTCAGCAAGGTTATGTATTATGTATTTCAACAATTGTCAGAAATATTTATTGAGAATCTATGACATGAAGGTCTGTGATAATGCTTTGTAGGACACACAGAATAAAGTAGATGACAGGGACCTTTTCCCTCCAGGATCTTAGGAAGGATCAATAAATCAAACTGGACCCAATATTAGATGACTTTCTACTCCAAATCAAATTTCTATAGATCTTTTATGATTTCTTTCTTGTGTAAGTTTGAACTTTATCTCTCCTGAAATAATTTTGGGGTGTCTTTTTATAAGTGCTCATTTGTATTGGAAGTTTGAAAAGTAAGGAGGCAATTACAACAGAAAGCTGGAACAACGTTTCTGTCTTACCAGAACATTAAATTATGTGATTTTTTTTATTTATGGCAGAGGTAGGTGAAAGAATTAATATTCAACACTGAACAGGGAAGAGGGACCAAGACCATTTCCTCAGAGCTTCCAATGACTTCCAAAAGTTACCTGATGCCTGAAGAAGAACACTCATATTCTGATAAAATTTTACAGAGTGAACTCAGTGTTTATGCAAATCAAAATAAAATAATTCTCTACTAAGTCCTGTAGGGTTTCATCAGAGAAGTGGAATGGAGAGGACAGCCTTTCTACAGATTTGTTCTGTCCAGGAGTATATTTTACATCACAGCTAATCAAAATTCTGAACAATATTTCTCAACTTTTAAAGCCTTTGGATGATGTCATTAAAACAGTTTCAAAATCAAGAATTAACATCATGATTATTTTTCAAGAGTTGGATTTTATGAGAAATAGAAATTCTGGAGTGGGCATAAGAGGTGAAGATATTTGATAATGGGTTTGTGGAGTCCTCAATATTTACAAAATTCTACGATGTCATAAACACAAGTAATTTTGGTCTTTACAATAACACCTCTGGGTATTAAATTTCATGTGCAATTTATAGACAGGCATTAATCTAAAGCTCTTTGAGGCATGAAATAGACATATCTTGAACCAGGATTTTAAAATGTGAATGTAGCTTTTATGTGGATCATAGTTTTGCTGAGTCTCAAGCCATGGTAAGGGTTATATAGTGAGTAAATTACAATTTAGTTAAAGAGAAGTTTCACATTGCTTTAGGTTGGAATGGAATTCAAAAAGTCCCAATAGATGAGTCCTTAATAAATTGAGTATTGAATGTACTTATTTAGTCGAATTAAAGTTTTCTGCTGTTTTATTTTAATTTTTCATTAGAAAATTCAAGGAACTGTAAATTCTATATATGCTTCTTTATGAATCATCAGTCTTAAAAGAATGGTTTACACTTTTTCTCTTTCAGATGCAGGGTCTGTGATCTGTCAAGATCAGAATATGAATAATTCCTTGGTTAGAGTTTGTATCCAAGCCCACAGGGTTTTGCAATCAAGAGAATTTCTGCTGCAAATTGGTTATACTATAGAGACAAATGGCTTTTATTTTTAAAAAATCTCCTATGATATCTAGAGTTAAATATAATTTGAGTAATTCATATTATTTCTCATAAATCCTAAGGACTTTTTGACTATCTTAGATGCTGTTCTCATATTGTTCTTATGTTTTCTATACCAGATCTCTGGATACATAATATAATAAACCTCTTTTTATGTGAAGGGTTTTCCCTTATTGTCAGTTTAAGTGAAACTATTTGTTTTTCCCTTTTATGGTAACTTGTTAGTGTTTATTTGTGTAGAACAAGTTTATACAGATACACAGTACATGAGTAATTATAAATCATCTTGAAACTTGTTGAAATTTAAGTTGATTGGAATTAGTCTGTTTAGTGATGAAAAAAGGCTTTAAGTGATTAATCTGTTAGATTTCAGGCTTTGAGTATATACTAAAAAATGGATTTCAATAGCTGTGGCGATTCTATCTGAGGGCTTTGAATTTCCTCCTTACAATCATTGGAGGGCTAGTTATTGCTTCCATGGGAGGAGATGCACTACAATGATCCCTTACAATCAGAAGAGAGGTGTCATTTGGAAGATTGGGAATGAAATTGACTTTACTTTCCACGGTGCCATGCACTAAGGAAAACCTACTTAAATAGATTTTCTTCTTTTTCTTCCAAGAAAGTCAACAGGTTGATATTTTCTTTCCCATTTTGCAGGCAACAAAACAAAACAATAATACAAAAAAATCCCTCTTAAGACTAGAGAATACATTTTCCCCCAAAACTATAAAACTACATGTAAGAAGATGGACTTGAAACAAAGTCTAACTTCAGAATCCAATCCTTTTTTTTGGAAAATGACATGAGGTTGTGATGGAGATTCTAGGTCTACTACTAAGTGCCTGGATATTAGTTTCAGTTCTGTTCTTTGAGTAGATGGGAGTTTGTCTGAGTTAGTGGGACTTTATGGTTTTTTTTGGCTTTCTCTTTGTTAAACTTGGGAACTGAGAAAAAGGAAAAGGCCCTGATATATGTTATATAATGTGATGCTAAGTGAGCAATGTATAGATACTAACAATCATGATGCTGATAATGGCCATGATGAGGATTTTGCTGAATGTATAAAATACATATTCACATTTTGGTTCCTAGTGGCCCCAAGAAAAGTCAGAAATGCATTATATTTCTTCTGTATAAAACTGGTCTCACTCAGTCTGCAGTGCGCACTCAAAAGGTATTCGCTGAATGAGCACGGAATGAATAAAAAAAATCATGCAGTAATTGTATTTTATTGTCATTACTCTAAGGAACACACAGTGTCTATAATCTGAGAAGCTACCCATGAATTCATATTTCCATGAACAATGGTTACATAAAAACTAAAGTATTGCAACATCTGAATAGAATAGCATCAAGTCTGAAATATAATCCTTCATCTATAGGCATTTGTAAAAATTCCTCCAGAAAAATATAAGTTGAAGAATAGTTTATTGAATAATTTGCAAAAAAAACTTCATCATATATTCAGTAGAAATGGGTGGGAAGTGAAGAGTGCTTGAAGGATTTGGACAGGTGGAAATACATTGAGGATGGGTGGGAGGAGAGACAGCGGTGGGAAGGAGAGTGCTGGAGTATGGAGAAAGGTGGGAAAATGGGGAGGGGTGGAGGTGTAGAGGAATGGGTTGTAGAGAATGGGAGTATAGAGAGCTGGGGAGATGGACAGGGGTGGGAATATAGACAGGGTGGGAGGATGGAGTCGGGTGGGAGGTTGGAGAGGGGTGGTAGGATAGACAGGATTGAGAGGATAGATAGGGGTGGGAAGATGGACATGGGTGGGAAGGTGGATAGGGTAGGAGGATAAACAAGGTAGGAGGATGGATAGGGGTTGGTGGATGGAAAAGGGTGGGAGGATGAACAGGGGTGGGAAGGTGAACAGGGTGGGATTCATTCAGAAAAAAATCCTTATTTTTTCTTTCTTTCTTTTGTATTTTATTTTGCCGAGACACAGTTTTTTTTTCTTTTTCTTTTCTTTCTTTTCTGTAGCTTTGTAGTCTGTCCTCTTCTGGAACTCACTTGGTAGACCAGGTTGGCCTCAAACTCCCGGAGATCCACCTTTCTCATCCTCCTGATTGCTGAGATTAAGGGCATGTGCCATCACATTCAATGTGTCAATTTCAAGGAAAATTGTGCTTTTCTTTATTTGCACTGTTAAGAACTTACTTCTATTTACTTGATTACATTTGATTAAAGATGACAGTTCCATAATTCTTTCAGAATATGATTTTGGATGTTGTGTTGAGAATATAAGCAGATTTTTTAAAGTTTAAGGTAAACTCAGATACATTTTGTTCAATAAGCATACTTGCATGAGTACTGATTCCCTATTCTATATGCTGAAAGGAAGTCCTAGCCTAAAACTTGATGAGCTTAGAATTCTTACAGAATAAGTAATACATGATCATTTTAAGGGATGAGGACAGCTTTCAGTGTGTGTGTGTGTGTGTGTGTGTGTGTGTGTGTGTGTGTGTGTGGTCCTTGGTATCATACTCTGTTTCCCTGAAGGCTTCTCCAGATGTCTGATTGATGCATAAACTGACTTGCTGCCAGTTTTAGTCAGACTTTTTCTCTCCTCTCCTCTCCTCTCCTCTCCTCTCCTCTCTCTTCTCTCTTCTATCCTTTCTTCTCCTTTGTCTCTTCTCTTCTCCACTTCTCTCTTCTCCTCTTTTCTCTCCCAAACTGACTCCGTTACCCTACCTTCCTTTCCTTCCCTGCCATTTCTCTCCTTCTCCAAACTTCTGCTCATTTTTTTTGTTGTTTCTCCATTTGTCCTTTCTCTTTCTTTTCAAAATATACACTAAGGAGCCAGTGTTTTGTCTAAGATATCACCATTCGATTGTGATAATACATGAGTGCTATTAATGCTTCTCACCATTTTTTTCTGAGAAAGAGACAAGAATATAGCAAAAGTCAGTTCCACATTTTGTGATATTTGGTGCCCACTGTATTTTGATTATCCAGAGAAGTTGTAAGAAATTATGTTGCAAGTAAGTATGCTTCTGAGGAAATGGGAACATAAGTATGTGTACTGAATGTTGAGAGGCTCCCCTGCTTACCAGTATGGGAGGTGAGAGCAACCAGGTGGGCACCCAGGTATAATTAAAGGAAAGGGGAATCCAATTTTTGTTGTTCTTGTGCGTGTGTGTGTGTATCTTCCTTCTTTTCTTTTTCCTTTTTCTTTTTTCTATTTTTGGAGCAATCAGGAAACACATCTTCTCCCCTTGACATTATAATACCAGGCCATGTAGCTTTCCAGATTGTAAGACATGTTGATGTCTCTCAATCTGATTCCAATGCTTTTGGCCTATCCTTAAGTACTATACAATTGCTGAGGATTAGGTTGTCAAAGAATGACACAAAATTCCATCCAGGGTTATTTGCCCTAGACAGAGAGAAGAAACCATAGCCCTTTATTCTGGTGACAGAGAGAGAGAGACAGAGAGAGAGAGAGAGAGAGAATCAGAATATTTTATGTCCTGTGGAGAGAGGCAGATCTTGGAGATGAGTGGTATTGGGGTGCATGATGTGAAATTCCCAAATATTCAATAAATAAATTAGGTTAAAAAATTATTACACTATTAGTGCTAGACATTTTAATTGAGTTTTTCATATATGTGTAACTCTATTGTGTGAGTCTTAGCAGCTTCTCTAATTGAATGAAATTTTTTTTAAAGTCTTCAATAGTTTTATAGGATAAATTATAGAGAAAAAGATGATAGATGAGATATAGATAAACAAATATATAAAACTAATAAATAGTATAAAGGTGATATATATGTATGTACATATTTGTGTGTATATTATAGAAAATATATTTACATGTATATCTTCTATCTATATCTGACTTGTGTGGTTAATGAAATTTTCCTTAAAAATGAAAATCAACCTATAACCATGCTAGCCTATTAATACTTTTCATTCTGCTATATATTATATATATTGATATATTATTGATGTAAGCAATTGGCACAAGAAATATGAGAAATAATTGCATGGTGTTCTTTTTATAAGCACTGTATTTGGTTGTCCCACAACTTTTTCACTGAGGTGATCACTAACACCTCCTTCACAATATTTTCTACCTTCTCCCTTCAGTGTGAAGCATACTACAGTCTCCTATTTCTATGCTCTCTAGGACTATTATTCAGGATTCCATAATCACATGAAATCACTAAATACATTATGCAAACTCATTCACATTATTATGGCACCTGAGAAGCCTCATGATCAGCCACCTGCAATCCAAACATCAACCAGTGTACTTCACTGAAGAATAATGTGAAGACTTGGTAAACCAGGATGGTTTATGCTATGAGTCATGGTCATAGACTGGAAGAAAAAGGCAAGAGTTCCACACTTTCAGATGTCTAAGGAAAGAAGAAAGGTCAAACAAAGAGGAAAACATTAGTGTTCCCTCTGCTCTTTTGTTGTATGAATGTCCTCCAGCTCAAATTGCCTCAGTAGATCATACTCTAATTACACACGTAGGTGAAGTGGTTCTTTGTGTTTATTCTGTTTTTTTTTTAAATATGAATATCTTATAGAGATTTGTCATCAATACCCCCATTAACAATGCCTTACCAGCTTTGTGGAAATACTTCAGCTGAGGCAAAGGGAAACTCATGCTTAACTTTCGTTCCTGCTGTTTCCAGTGTCTTTCAGGATGTTGCTTAGCTTTCTTGAACTGTAACTTTAAAACCATAGAACTCATTAGTCAAAACATCTTCTCTTCTTCCACTCAGTTTCTTCAATACCATATTGAATAATTTATCTCCATTTAGTATTGGAGCTACTGTGATTGTTATTTATACCTGATTCACATTTCTTATGTGAAACTTCTTGTCACTGCTTTGCATTTCCATGATACTTAATGCACTTTATTGCATCAATATTCCATGAAATTGTTTGTTATCATTGCCTTTCTATTTAAATGATTTATGTTAGTTATAATCATTTGCTTGGTTTTTGAATGGTTGTGTATGTAAGTGGTTGATGGAATAGTGTGTATTCAGTAAAGGCATAATTTTAAGAGTCATGGAAATCTAACCAAGATTAGTTGAGACTAACAATTATATTTCTATCCTAAATGCATAAGTTCAAGACTTGCATAAAATCAACCACATTTCTTTTTTTTTTTTTTTTTTTGGATTTCCAGTATTTATTTATTTTTCCTTTTCTTCAGGAGGCATCTAAGAAGGAATATAAATTTAGTTTCTTTCCTCCCATCCTATTGCTCAAA
>NC_022009.1:31583517-31605364 GCF_000317375.1 Microtus ochrogaster | reverse complement strand
GTAGGAGCTTAAAACTGTTCTTGAGCACTGGTCCTAGCATAGAGCAGGTCCGGGTTGGGGAGGGGTGCTGGGGGGCTGGGTCGTGTAAAAGAAAGACAGCCCTGCAGCAGGAGCTGGGGGAAGGGAGTTTGTGCTCTCTTCCGGGACACTCTACCCCGGGATAGCACACACTCACCCGTCCAGATGGGATTCCTCAGCAACTCAATCAACCACATTTCAAGGTGGAAAATCTAATTCATATATATATTCTTATATATAAATTTAACAGTCAGATAATTGTACTCTTAAATTGTTTTAAGTGTCTTTATTGCCTAATTCAAAGTTTTTTTTATTTCCTTTGTTTTTAATACCATCTTCTAGAATTGAGAAAAGATTCTTGCTTTCATTATTTAAAATGCATATTGTCCTATGTTTAAGCCATAGTAATATTCTGAATGTGAGCTAAGACAGTAGATATATATCTCAGAAAGGCAAAGATTTGCTTTTCTGTTGCTCACCTCCTGTCATTAAGTATGACCTATAAAGGTGGATATTTATATAAAGACAGATTGTATATGTGGACACTCCTCCAAGTGGTCCAGAACCCTTCTACTATGCTTTTGCTTTGAGGATTTCCATTAGCCAGGGTGCAATCTGTTTGTGCACCCAGTGAATGGCTCTCTTCCTGGAAGAGTTCATAGTTCAGGCAGTGGAATTTTAGATGTTTCTTTACTGGTGGCCAAACAGAGCAGAATATCTCCACAGTGCCAGATGTGAGAGTAGAGGTTGTTGTTTTTCTAATTTTCTCTCTTTCATCCTTTACTTCCTGTGAGCTTTATTTCCATGACTAGCAACTTGAGGTCTAAAAAGAACTTGTAACAGCCTTTTGTTCTCAAAAGTGAAAAAGAAACAAGTGTGTTAAAACCTCTCAAATAATTATATACATAATGCCTGAGTTTCAAATGCCCAGAAGTGCCCCTCCCCATCCACTACAATAAGAAAAAAAATGTAACAAAGAAAAGCTGGAATAAATAAAAATGTATTATACTCTTGAGGTATATGGCTTTCTTGTTTGTTAAAATGTTATAGCTCCTCATGGTATCTTCTAGACCCCTTACTTAAAAGGCAATGATTTTTAATGTGTACATTAAAGGATTCATAAATGTAGTCTACTGCAGCTCAGTTTTTAGAACCACATTTCATCTTAACTACCATTGAGTTATCTATGTAAATAATGATTAAAAAGAAAATCCTTAAATAAGCCTCATTGGAAAACTGGAAATTAATTACCACATTAAAACTAGTTAAGTGGAAATGAAGTAAATAAGGACAGAGGAATAATTGTAGCCTGTAAGTAATTTTATGACTGCAATCTACCCGAAGAGTGAAAATTTCCCCTCAAAGAATGTTTAAAGATATCTCATATTGAAAAATGCATTTTTTTTTAAAAGAGCAACTTTACAAGAAAAAAAAAACAAATCCTTGATCAAATATTTTTGAAAACATATTGTAGTGAATTCTTTGAGTGTAGTCTTCAAACTGTTTTTGTTTACAATTTTATTCTCTTAATGCTACTTGCCTTTAGAGAAAGACATCAATCCCAAGGACAAAACTCTATGTTTCCTAAGGTAACATTCTTCTGGGGTATCCCCTCCAGTAATTTCTCAAAATCCTTGGTGTGAAATAGGTAATCTGTTTCCAAACCCCCCTGTAAGAAAACCAGCAGTGACTTGGGGATTGAGTAATATTTATATTATCTCTGTCAATTATGATCCTTAGGCCAGAGATCAAAGAACTTTAAGAAGTAAGATATTTTATATATAGTATATCAATTATTTGTCTGACACTGTGACAAAAAGTACCTGACAGGAAACAACTTCATGAATGAAGGGTTAATTTCAGTATAGAGTTGCAGGACAAATAATCCACCATGATGAAGAAATGAATCATCTGGGCTTGATTTGTTTTCTTCTTGTTGTTCAGGTCAAAACGCCAGTTCATAGAACAGTACCACCCAAATTAATATGCAGCTTTGTCCCTCGTTTTATCTAGTCTGGGAAATCCTGTGTTAGACATGTGGAAAAGGTTTACTTACATAATGTTTCTAAATCCTACCAACTGTCAATTCCAAGCCTACAGTTGGCAGTTCCCATCAGTGTTGGTTACATCTAGGCACTCTTTCCTCACTCCATTTCCAGGGTGGAATTTATCAAATGAATATGTTAAATGTATGCTTCTTAATTATAAGGCTCCTAGGTCAAAATCATTAATATATATCATTCTGTATAAATAAAGAATTTACATTTCCATGATCATAGACCTGAATGAATGTAACTCTTACATTTCATGATGAATTTGACAAAACTTTAGATTCTGTACACTTGCTGTTTTCTGTCTTAAGATAATTGTATCTCCTAACCATTTCATTACAAGTTTTCTATAAATTAAGATACATTCTTACAGTTAAAAATAAAATCTATGAAAATTGATATATATTTAAATTATTGGTAAATCTCTTTTTTTCATGCCAGTTTGGGGAGAGATAAAATACTTTGATGCTTTGTTTTCTTTTTCTGAAATCTCTCTCCTGTTCCCCCTTCTTACTCTGTAAATGTCTCTTTCTTTACTGTAGTAGAAGACCTGTGACCAGGCTGCAGAGGTTGGTATAGGGACTCTAAAGAAATTTACAGGCCATGTTGTATAGAGTTTACTCTTCACAATGTATCTAATTAGAAGACAAGTTTTACATTTAATGATTATTTGCTCTATAAGTTATAATCACCGTTTAGGATAAAAAACAGATGAGAGAAGATAAAATGAACCTTTGGAGTACTGGCTGTAGAATGTCTCCTTGGAATTTACAAATTGGCTATATACCTTAAGAAGAGACACTTTATGGCTTTTGAGATTTATGATCTATTGGTACATAGAAAATACTGACCATGAGAATTCAGAGGAAGCTACTTAAATATACACCATGGGTAAGTTCATTTTAAGCTATAAATTTTATTGAAAAATTAGTAAAATAATCAAAGTTCTATGTTGTCAAAGTGAAATAATATGAAATTCTTCTAGAAAATATGAGGACACTACAGAATACTATTGTAAGTTTTCAGAATCCCATGAAGAAATTCTTTGAAGCGAGTATCAAGAATGGCCTGGAAGGTATGTGTTGATCATCAAAGCAATATATCCAAATACACAAAATTAAAATATGTTTATGAAACTAAAGGGACGCAAGTGACATGGAATAATAGATGGTATTTTTAAAGTGGATTTTCACATCATCTGAAATAAATGTTGAAGATGCTAGCACTATTTGTGCAGATTGCATTATCATAACTCACGTCCAAATTTGTAAAGTTTCTGATAACTATGGATTAATAATGCCATGACTACTTCAGGGTGGATGCCATCTGAACACAAATGGGAATGAAGTCATGTAGAAAATTGATGAGCTGAGGGACCAACTCTGTGAAACCCCTGTCCTTCACACTACATCACAACATATAAAGTACCTTACATCTTCTGGAATTATTGATGCACCAGGGATACTCTGAGCATGAATTAAATGGCTAGTTTTTTATGTCTTCATAATGAATGAGGATAGATTTTATTCAATACAATGAATGTGTTTGGCTGTAAATAACAGTAGTTATGCGATGAAAAAAATTAACTTTGTCTTTTCTGGTCCAAAAATCTTAGTCTGGTATCTGCAAAATTCAAAATTTATAAGAATTGGTGACTATACAATGAAGGTATTATTTAAGGTAAGTCAGTGTTGTGGGAACACACAAGATTGAGGAAAATATTTCCAGGTCAAGTTCTTGTTCATGTCTCCCTAAACCTCAGAAAGCTGGACAACTGATTTCCACTAGGAAGAATAAAGAGAGGCATAACCACATTTTATTTCCTTTGTTTGGGGGCAGCAGATCCTATGAAATGTTTTTAAATTACAATTGGTGCATTTTGTTTCCTCAGAGTTGATTACTATTAGGATTTAAATGGGCTAAGATAAATATTTTTAGTAATTTTCTAAGATGAGGTGCATATTTCTTTGTTTTCTAGGTATGGACTAAGTATCTTCCACAGTTAAAATCTCAAAATTCATCTCCTCAGAGGTGTGTGGGTTTATGTATATATGTGTGTGCATTTGTGGGAGGGTGAGAATGCCAATCCCAATAGTAAAAAATCAACATAAGTATCGCACCTTGTCCATACATATGAGACAGACAGAGAGAGAGAGAGAGAGAGAGAGAGAGAGAGAGAGAGAGAGAGAGAGAGAGAGTTACTGAGATTCTCTCAGTGGCTAACCTGACTGGACAACAATTTATAGGTAAGCACATCTTTCCATTTGTCCAGTGATAGAATTACAAAGTTTGTGTGATCATTCAAAGATTATTTTCTGTTTTTTTTTTCCTTTTTTTGGGGGGGTGGGGGAGAAGGTGGCATTAATTCAAATCCTTATGCTTGTGGAATAAGAATTTTACTAAATATAATAGCTCTCAACCTTGCTAGATGTATTTTAGTTGAAGAAAAGTTTTAGTAACTTTTCTTAAACTTGGAAGGAAAGACCTTTTGCAGGAGTTTTTGAGATATTCTGGCTGCACAACCATCTTTGAGTCTGCACATCTCTGTGTGCTCCAAAGCACTCTAAATAAGGCTAGAACATACTAGAAGGGGATTTCACATCCAAAAAAAAGAGTTAGGCTGGTGGGACCATCAGACAAGAACACTGAGCAAAAAAAGAGTTAGGCTGGTGGGACCATCAGACAAGAACACTGAGCAAGACCATAAACTGCAAAAACAGATAAATTTTTCTTTAAAATACTTTGCTGGCCTCAGATAGAAATCTAATTCATAAAATGCATTTGGAATTCAAAGACCTTTGGACAAAGAACACATCACAAATAGTGAATCTCTTCATTCTTCTTCCCAGAGCACATAACACATTAGTATTCAGCTGAACTATCAAATAGAGTTCCAAAGAAGTGAAAATATAATGTACTTTAAAAATGCTTTGTTTGCCGGAGAAATGTTGAGGATGTATTGAATGACAGCTGTGTTTTGAAGTAGTTTGCTTACAAAGTTCTAACCATGCACTAATGTTCAAGTGTACTTCTCTGGCTTCTCAAATGTTAGAGATTCTTTGCTAAATACAAGTCCTGATATAAAAAGCATACAGAAATTATAGTTGTAGAGAAAAATTTTATTGCCAGGAGTTGTCACATTATAGATGTTTTGATAATCACACACATAAAAATGTACACTTGAATAGACTTTGAATTCTTGCTTAAAGGTCATGGGAAATGTTTGTGGCACAGGGTGTCTAAAAACAATGAAACGCAACATTCAGCAGTTCAGCTGTCTGGGACTGTTACTGACATAGCTGGTGTGCTTGTAGTATATATGAGAGTGGAGAAACTTTGCCAGCAAAAAAAAAATATGTATTTAAAATGTATAACAAAACCTAGAATTTATGCAAAATATCCTGAGAATTTAAGTAAAGAAATGTACAGTCAATGCAGACTTTAAAAATGAGTTATATAAAGTCGGGCAGTGGTGACACATTCCTTAATTCCAGCACTTGGGCGGCAGAGTCAGGTAGGTCTCTGTGAGTTGGAACTCAGTCTACTCTACAAAGGAAGTTTTAGGACAGCCAGTACTGTTACCCACAGAAATGTTTTTGAAAAATGAAACACAACAAAAAGTGAGCTATACGAATAATAATAGCTCTACGGCATACCATAGAGTATGTAATATGTTGTTGAGTAAATGGTGTGCATATACTCTTGAAATTGTGTGTTAAAAGCTTCATGGGTGTGGAAGCCTGTCCTGTCATCAGAAAGAGTGGAGGTGCAGAACTTTAAAAAAGGAATGAGGACGTATTGCCTGTTAGAGTTGTTTGCGGAAGCCTCCCTGAACCACTGTATTTGTTTATTTCACTGATGTCAATCAGCAACTTGGGCAGCATGGTGTGTATCTGTTGGAACAATTTCCCTCCAGATACACATAATCTTTGAAATGCTAATTTGTCTTCTAGTTTAGACTACAGAATGTAGTTTTCTGTTACCTTGTAATCATTTGATTCCTAGTAGTAGACTGTGAACTCTACATGTTCACTAATTGTTTTAACTGATCCTTACATATCCCATTTCTTCTCATGGACTGCTCTATTTTTTTTGTTGTTGTTGTTGTTGTCATTACTTAAATACAAGTCTAACTTACTTTCTCTTTTAGGAAATGTGCATTTGGTTGTGGCTTTGCTACTTAGGAATTATTAAATGAACAAATTAGACTTTATTCATCTTTTCCCTAGATGAAACATATAAAAATAATTTTTTTAATAAATAACACTAATGATTAATTGATAATTCTGTTAAATCATTAGGGCATGGCTTGGAAATTGCAATTACACAGAAAATGTTTACTGTTCCTCATATAAAGGATATTCTAACAACATCTCCTCTTGCTCTGATCTACTATGGATGATACCATTATATACATACTCTTTAGCCTGGGATTGGTGCCTGGGTTGAGTCACTATTCTTGTGATTAGTTCTTTCTTATTATTAGCTATGAAGATAATTTATATATTTTGGTTTGTGGAGATTACTTAGTCATAAAGCAATTACCTCTTAACCATGAGAATTTAGTCAGGTTCCCAGCATCCACATGAAAATCTCATCGTGAGGATGTAAACTTGCAATCCCATTACTGGTAAAATAGATACAGTGGAATCCCTGTGGGTTTTTAGGCCAACGACTCTAACATAATTGGTAAGCCCAGGGAGAAATCAGGCTTCAAAATAAGATGGGATGCTTCAGTGGTTAAAAGACTTGTATAAACAAGAGGACCAAACTGCAGATAACCAGAACACACATAAATGGAGGGTAGATGTGTCTGCCGGCCTCTAATCACAGATTCAGAAGCTTGAGACAGCAGACGCCTGAAATAAGATGAGAGACCACACTGCAAAGAAGTTTCTGAGACATTGTAGGGGAGTTGGAACTGAGATATATTGGTGATATACCCTTGTAGAAGGGGCCAATCTATCATCTCTAGTGTTGCAGTTCAGTCTCTGGAGTTAATACTTTTCTGAGCCTTACTTCTGTTGTTCCTTTGATTCTGTGAATACTTTCTTACTTTCCAACAAACATCCTTTTACGGACAAGTTACCTTGAAATAATATATGCATTATGTACTACATGAACTATGTTGTCTCACAAAGCAGAATAACAAAACAATAATCAGTATATTCTTATCTCCAGAGTGAATAGGTTAGCCAAAGGTGAGCTAATCTAGATTGGGTTTGTCTGGGTGTGAATCATGTTCCCTCATGTTGGTTCACCGCCTCCTAGGGTAGCATGGGCGTGTTATTTTGTGAACGCAGAAACACAGGAGAAAAAAAATAGAGTAGACCTAAGTTGCAGAAATTTAGGGTATAATTTGCCTGTTGACTTATTGTCTCGTTAAGGTCTTGAAACCAGAGAACTAATTAGAAAGTGAATAACACATTTGACTATGTATATAGAGAGACATAGATATAGAGAGGAATAAAAACTGTGGCAAATTACATTATCTAACCAGTTGATTTGCATTTTGTTCTGGTAATAGCTTTTCTGGTTAATGTAAATTTTGGCTACTTTCCTTTAAAACCTATGCCTATTTTATAGTTACACCTATCTAATATCAAAAGACATATTGAATATGTTAAGAACAAATGTGATTTTTAAACCAAGATGCCTGGGATGGGTAACACTCTGCCCACCCTGGTAAAGTGAAAAGATTAATCTTTCTTTTTTTTCTGAAAAATGTTTATGTTTCATAAAAGAAAAAAATATTTCTGGCTACTCTACATTCTTCCCACAATTTAACATTCAAACATTTGGAACTGGTTTGACTAAAAGGGAAAGAAGAAGTTTAAAAATGTTAGCTGGCAATGTTCTAACATATTATAAAACAAACAACTGAAGCTCACGACCACCCATGCTGAGAGTGGCTGCCTGGACTTGTGAGATCAGTTGAAACTCTCTTGAAGAGACCATGTGTATTGCTTCAGAGAACGTGGCAGGAGCTGGCACAAACTCTGAATGTTGACATCTGGGCTTCACTTTCACTATTGATATGATTAGTTTGTATACCCGCTCTACCTTTAGGTAATTTCCTCTTATTAATCAACATTTAATTGAAACAAAATGACCTATATGTAAGAAACAGGTATCCTTTATTTTAAATTTTGGCAGTGCCATTTTGTGGTTGTGTTGTTTTCGATAGCAAGATTTCCCTGTATGTAGGTTTCCTGGGAAAAATCATTCAGTATATGTAATTCATACAGTTCTGAAAAATAGTTAAAAAAAATAAAAAGAATTTTTGCCCTACTGGTGGCACATAAGAAACAAGAATGACTTTAAAATGGAGTTATTGTTTGTAAGGCTCATGTAGTCCATTGGCTAACTTTTTCTGAATGCTACACAGGCTTTTTTTCTCATCCATATTTGATGTTGCACTTGGGCCAACTTGGGCTTTGTTTCATAACTTTTTTTTATGCTTGTGTTTAGAAAGGAAGAAAAGAAGCTTATGTTATAGTACACGTTGGCATTCCTGGAGCAGAAGAAAAATGAGAGATGCTAAAAGTACATTCAATGTCAAAAACACATCATCATCATTAACTAGCGGTTGGGAAATAGAAAGAGCACCCTTGCTCGTACGGCATTGCCTAAGGCTGTTCCAGGTAGGTGACCACTTTCGCTTGCTCAGGAAGCACAAAAGTTCTACTATGAGTGAAAATGCAACAGGAACAGATAGGCTATATTGTCGTAAGAATATATAACAAATCCTAGTGAGTTTATGCATTTCTGAGATATACAGCTGAGTGTGTGTGTGTGTGTGTGTGTGTGTGCGCGCACACGCGTGTGTGTGTGCATGTGTGTATTTGTGTGCGTGCTGTGTGTGTGGGGTGCGAATGTACCTATACCTGAAGCTTAGTTTGGAAAGTGAAATTTTCCTGGTTTTTTCCCCTCCACTGTCATCTCCAAATTTCGGTTTCATTATCTTAAACACTTAGTTTTTTCCTCTCTAAAATTTACGTGTTTTGTGCGCATTTACTCTTTTGCTAGATATTGATAGAAATTTTGCTACATTGATATATGTTTTAAATTGTATTTAAATTATTGAGTTATGTGCTATGTCAAAGCATTAGTACTCAGAATTCCATTAATTTTCCCTGAGGCTAGTGGAATGGACAAGATAAATATCAACTCATGCAAGAATAGAGTACCAAGGGAAGGATGAATAAAAAATCCGTGTCTGCCTTGATGAGCCAGGTTTAGTGAGCTTATATGGTTATATTTATATTATATAATGGCCCACAGACAGTTGTATCACGGAAAGGTCTTATGAAGTACAACCTCTTGAAAGTTAATTTCATAGAGTTTCTAGTCCAGTTAATCTTTTACCGGCTATTCCACCAAGGTTCTAGCATCTTTTTAGGTCATGAGCAACAGAGGCACAATTACCTACAACTGAGGGTGTGGGGAAAGGTGGGAAACGATGACTTGGATACCAGGTAATGATCTAATGTCCCCCATCTCCTTCTTCTGTGAGGCAACTTCACTAGGTCTGATCTTTTTGAAGTCTCCTATGGATTACAGCAGCTCTGATGTAGATGGTGATGGCCTTGTAGAACCTTGAGGCCAGAGTTCCACAATGAGTGAGCTCTGTGCAGGAGGAAATGTGGGAAGTGTGTGTGTGTGTGTGTGTGTGTGTGTGTGTGTGTGTGTTTCTCTACTGAGCAACGGGACTGTCGAAGGAACTATTCTTAGTTTCTTTGATGAATCAAATAGTTAAAGAGGACAGAAGCCTTTAGCATAAGGAGTTTATCTCTAGGTAAAAATATAGTCAATGAACTATCATGAGTTAATGAAAATTTAAAGGCTTAATGATCTGAAGTCAATAACTATGACCAAAGAGATGACACTTTACAGTACAATGTGGAAGTAAAGACCACAGACTTTCTTTATAAAAAGAATGTTTAGTCAGGGATAAAGTCTTTATGGGGGTGAGAATGGGTTCAGTTTTACAAAAGGGAATGACCAGATATGACTGAGCATCGTGTGTTAGCCAAAAGGGCCAATGTGAGCTAAATATAAGAATCCAAACAAAGAGTGAGACATGAGTCAGAACAGGTAAGGTGAAAAGGTGGATCAGGGCCTATATCCTGAATACACTATTCTACTTGCTTATTAAAGCAGAAAACAACAAGGACAAATAGTACTTGTTTTTTTGTTGATCTGAGTATTGTGATAGGGACACACTGAATGAAAGATGGCAGTAGGAGTATCATACATGGTTCAGTTGTGTGTGACATGCAAAGATAGTAGAGGCTTAAGCTAGGAGGGAAGCAGCAGATTGGGGACATGTGAATGGAATCTGGACACACATTGGGAGCAGAGGCAAAATTAACCGAGTACGGTTATACAGCTTGCACAAAGATGCTGAAAGAGTTGATATGGAGGAACATTGAGCAAATAGACTGTAAGCTTCTAATGTTGAAACCACTTATTAGTCATAGAACTGGAGACACAGAGAAATAAAGACCAGAATTTGAGACCTATGATCTGTCCTTGATTTGGGAGATACTATAACATATTAACATATTACCACATGAGGTGACTTAAAGGAGAGAGAGAGAGAGAGAGAGAGAGAGAGAGAGAGAGAGAGAGAGAGAGAATGCTACACAGCAGTAGAAGTTAAAAACATGCTGTAAAAGTAGAAGTTAAAAACATGCTGTAAGGGTGAATAATAGGTCTAATCTCTGAATCCAGAATGCATTAAGTATGTATTCTTCTGTTTTTTTCTATGTCTTTTTCTCTAGCATCCTAGCTCTATTGGCCCAATCATTCCTCCCAGTATATCAGCAAGTAGAGCTTCATTTTTTCCTTAAGTAGACACATATCAGCCCATGAAAGAAATTTTATACCTAAGAGGAAAATCTTAAAAGAAAAATTGCCCAGGCATTGTCATAAAATTCTATATCAACTTGTATTTGTTTTTTTTTAATGTGATGAATACTAAAATAATCCTTGTAGACTAGATGACATTTTTTTTTTCAGGATTGACACCAAGTATGTATTTGTTAGCTTCTTTTCAAAACATGAATCTTTCTAAATAAGAAAATTGTGACATCGAACTTCGGATAAGAATTGGATGATAAGAAAGTCAAACTTTTAGGAAATGAGAAAAGACTTTATTTATTTATTTATTCTTCTATTTATTTATTTAACTTCCTGACTGAAAGACTATAGTTTCTTTTAGTTTTTAGATTTGAACCAAGAGCCTGATCCTTGTTAATTCAGCCTTCTATTACTGAGCTATGCCCTAACCCACACAAAGCTGTCTTTGAAGACTTATGTTTCAGTCCTTAACTCATGGACCTTTTCAAAAAACCATTCCGCAGAAGAGATGACTTGTTCATGCCTGCAATGGATGAGCAACTTAACTGTAGCAAACATGGATGGAGCAGGATTTGAGCTAAGGAAAGAATAATTGCTCCAGGTGGCTCTGCTCCCTGCACTAATTGTACAAGCAGTTAGTATCCTGATGGCTTTTGATTCAGTATAGAAAGTTGCTGAGGAGTAATGGGATGGCTGCAATGTGAAAATTTAGTGTCAGAGGCCACTAGCCCAGAGTACACTCTCACAGACTTGACAAGTTCTACTCCCTGACAGGGAAACACATGGCCTTCGGTGTTCACTTAAGGCTAATTTCTGCCGAAATGGTCAAAGGGGCCATTAGTACTATTTTAGCAGAGAAAAAGACACGTGCCAGAGTGTCTGCATGCCTGGTAGAGGGAGGTAGTAGTAAGTTTCGTCTCTGGTAAGTACTTTTAAAATTTAATCTCTTTGAAATTGCTTGCCTGATTACTCTTGGTAAGAAAGGGAAATTGCCATGTCTTCTGCTGTGGTAGCATGAAACTGAATTGACTTCTTTTTGTACTGAACCTTGCTCTCTTTGCCTTCTTGCCTCTGTATGTTTGTATGTCTGCATGTGTGTGTGTGTGCATGTGTGTGTGTGTGTGTGTGTGCATGTGTGTTTTAATGAGGTTATGACACAAAAGGAATCACAGGATGTTTCCGTTCTGCAACACTGCCAAGTCTAATATCTGGAGCCATTCATTTAGAAGCCTTAATAAGTTATTTCAATTACCTCGTCAGGATTAAGTCAGCAGCAAATATCGGGTTTTCTCTTTCCTTCTAAGGTGAGATTCCATTTAAATGATAATAACAAGTGCCAAAGTGATGTGAATGCACAAGCTGCATAGGGTGATGCTCTTCTTGGCTGACTGGGTTCCCATTGGGAGCTGTCATAACTCATCAGCTGGAATCTTTTTGTGCAGAGAGCAGAGGAACGCCCACAAGGGACAAGGACTCCAGAAGCTTTCTTTCAGCTGGCTGTGGGTGCTGAGCTTCTCTCTCCATGGAGAGCTTTGTGTGGTTGGCTGGGATTCTTACAGTTAACTACTCAAGAGATCCGCTCAAAATTGTCAAGTTTGGCAAACAACATTGGTCCTTTTCTATGCACTTTGGCCAGATTGTCATTTGTTCATCTTTGTTTTCAGGGTCAAAGACAAGTTAGCTAGTGTCTCTTGTAGCAGCGTTGAAGATGTTTCTATACTCATTCGATTCCCTAAAATAGGATCAATATCTTGTGTACATCTTTTTTCCTACACTTCACCCATATTTATTTGTTTTCTTTAGAAGAGGAAAGTTCTTAAAATAATTAGTCTATTGTGAGGTAAAAGGAAGAGGCAGGAATGTTGAAAATATTTCACAAGAAAAGAATAACTATTTGATTTTAAGACTTCTAATGTTAAAAGGGTGAGATAAGAGACAAGACCTCATACTCAAGATTCACTTTCATCTTATCTGCTTGTTATCTGGCATTTAAGTGTATTGTCTAAATTGTTGTTAGGTTATCCCATGTGTATGCACAGATTTAAATATTTATCTTCATTTTTAAATGTCTAAGGTAGAGCGTCAGCTTTAATTACATTTTCTTTATTCCTGTTTGTTGAAAGGAGTAATTAATGTGATCCTTTAGCCTGCTACTTTTATTATTTCGTATAGTCAAGAGATCATATATTTTTCATATAACTTATATGCCTATGTTGGCTAGGATATTTTATATTTTGTTTCCTATCCTTCTTTCTGAGTTCCTTGAAATGCTTTCTGCATAGGCTTCAAGCTAAAGAAAGAATCACAAAGTTATTTTTATTCTGGGTGAGGAGGCAGCCTTACAATGAGAGTAAGAACAGGGCATTCAAAATAGTGATGAATATGCAGTTAAAAGAGAGGGTCATGAGACACAGCATCTTTACTGTACCCTTGCTTTTGAATTCAAGTTTTCCAATATTACAAAGGTTATTAATTATATCCCTTTCCCCCAAAGCCAAAGGAATCATATTTCTAGGGTTCTTTTTTACGTTAAAAAATCTTGGGATTCATTATTTAAAATCCCACTTGCAAAAGACTGACTGTGTATGTCCACCCTGGGCCAATGGCTACAATGTTTTCTGTGGTAGATAACATTTACATTTTGCACCTCGGACAGAGCTGGTAGGGTCTGGGGTAGGGGTATTGTAATATCAACCAAAACCTCATGATGAAACTTATCAAAGATCAAGGTGTATGTGGATATAGTTTGAGGCAATGCTCTGTGAATTTCATGAAGAACATAAATCAAGCCTTACTGGGAGTGTTTGCTTCCTTCTGGCTCTTCCATAAATTATTTGTTTTCATAGAGCTAACACATCCGATACTGGGTTTTGGGGAATATTTTATTAATGATGAGTAAGCATTATACTTGATTATATTTCAAACTCCTTTCAGATGACCTGGACTGCTTCAAGATTTCATTTGAAATAAGCAAGCATCCTTATCCCATAAAAGCAATAACATCTTGAGCTTTTCTAAGACCACTGGTACTTTCCAGCAGACCACCGTTTCTTCCCCTGTCACATTTGATCTTTGTGGCTTTACCCATAGAATCAAATTTAAACCAGAAACCCTAAAGATAGTTTTAGATCCTCAATTGCTGTTGGTCAGGTTGGCTAGGAAAGATTTCAAGCCAGACATTTGTGCAAGCTTGAATTAGGAAGTACTCTGGTGAATAATATGTGCAAAAAAGAGAAGGACATGAGAGGACACTGCAAAGTTGCCTGGGATTAAAACAAGGGGTTAGCTGGGCTGTCTCTATCTCAAATATAGGGGTGATGCCTGTCATAGGAAGTGGGGTGGATTTGGGAAGTCATTAGCTTAGGCTGAAACAATTATTCGGAAAGGAGAAAAGACTGAATTGGTGAGTAGTTTGCAACTTAGGGTATGCATGGAACAGTGTGTGATCAGAGATACCTCTTTGTAAATTGTCTCAATTCCCCCTCTTCCCCCCCCCCCAAGTTGTTTGCAGGTTCTTCAAAAAACATGTCAGGTGTTGAGTTTGGAGAAATCTTGACTTTGAATTTCAAAGTCAGTGGACATTAGGAAGGAATAAGTCAGTCCAATTTCTAAATATGCCTTCCCAGTGTCCTTATGCAAAAGCTGTAATCTTGATTTAATAGAACTCAGAACTTAAGAATTTACCAACAAAATAAAGCTTAGGGCAGAGACTGCAGAACAAGAAACCCAAAAATGAAACAAACAGGATTTAAACTGACTATAATGTTGTCAAAATGCTACATGAATTCACTTTTCATGAAAAAAAAAATTAATGAGAACACTATTTTAAACCAAATAAAAATTAAAGATATACCAGTAGTGTGTCAGAGGAAAAATAAAGTGGTAATCTGTCTGGAGGGATTTTCAAAGCAGAGGTGAGAAGGTAATAACAATAATGATTCTCATGATGATAACGATAAAGTGGGAATAGCTGTGATAAGGACTTGCCAGGGAGCTATGAATGAGTCATAGAGTGTGACAAATTTCTCTTTTGTCTGGCATCTGGGGATCATTCCTTTGGTAGAGTGGAGATAGACCAATAAAATGAGTTCAGGTGCTACATATATAATCTATCTGTATCACCTATCTCCTTTTATCCAATCTATCTCTACTCTGTTTTATTTTTCTTCTGAGGTATCCCATTTTTTTTCCTAAATATTTTTGCTTTGAGAGTTCTTCTTTTCTTTACTTAAAGACAGAAATAAGATGAAGAACCCAGGCAGAGAGTTTTGGAATTTTGGAGTGTTTGATGGGATTTCTGACGCTGCACACACTAGGGCTCAGCATCACAAAAACATATTTCTTATCTTTTTAAAAAATATTATAAGTAAGAATTCAATGCCTGTATTAAATTCTTGAATTTGGATCTTTTTAAAAATTGAAGTATTTTTTAATTAATTTGTGTGTGTGTTGTGTGTATGTGTGTACATGTACGGCTGCACTCACGCCCATGTGGGGCTGAGAGGACAGTTTGCAGACATCTTCTTGCATTATGTGGATCCTCGGGATCAAACCAGGTCATCAGCTTTGAAAGCAGGTTTCTTCATCCACTGAACACTTCTGTAAGCCCTAAAGTTTGCATTTCAAATGTTTTCCAAAACCAGGTACTAATGAGTTTGTTCCTATTGAGCCTGAGAAGGAAGCGCATAGAACTTAAAAGGTTTACGTGAAAGTTTGAGAACATTGGTATGGTGTTGTTTTTTGTTTTCTGTTTGTTTTTATTTTCCCTGCTAAGCTTACTCCTTGCTCTGTGTTCCTTCTTGGACTCATGGTAAGCTGAGTTGCATTGCTCCTATCATAAAATCCTGTCTTTTGAAGAAGCTTCATAAAAGGCATAAAACCATGGAGCCAATCAATCGGTCCCTGGGAGCAAGGATACTTCCAAAAAAAAGTAAACACAAAAGATAATTTGATTAACTCAGGAATTTCTTATAAAAATTAAGACTAAATAATACATTTTAGAAGCTGCTAGGGATGACAGAAAATTTGAGCAGAGTAGGGTGTAAAAGATGTAACTCTGCCATGTTCAGATGAAGAAACAAAGCTCAGCAGATCTACACAAAGGAGTCGAGATGGGTAAGATGGGCATGATGTGCTATAGAGCGAGCCGATATAAACACCGTTCACTCGCTCTCTATTACATGAACTTTGAATAATGACTCTTGAAACTTTCTGTGTGACTCTAGACAGCTTTCCCAGGTGTTCATGCTTCTCTAGCAAGTGTGAGAATTGTAATAAATCTGAATTCACAGAGTAACTATGGAGAGAGGCTGAGTCCCTTCATGAATACACAGTGGAAAACATATACTAAGCACACAGTAAATGTCCTTTACCCTCTGTCAGCGTCTATTTTCAATTCTTAAGCAAAGACTTTTTCCTCAAAGAAAAATAAAGACCTGCCCTTTATTGATGCCTTTTATAAGTTAAAAGTTATCTATCGACTATTTCCTTCTTCTCCCAGAGCTTTTAACATAAACATCTTTCTTCTGTGTAACAAGAAGTATTGATGTTCGTGGTTACTACATTTTTGTTCACTTCCCATCTTTTCAAATGGATTTTTTAATTAGTGTCATCATTGCCCCATTGCTCTGCTAATAGAACTTTCAAATTATACCCACTCTGCCTATCACACTCTCATATGAACATTCTTTGCTTGGCACAATCTGACCCAATCTCTTTCCAGTGTTATACCTTACTTTGCTACCTGCTTTCATGAACTACATTACTGACAGATACTGGCTAGACACCAATGTTATACTGATCACATACTCTGCTATTTTAGAATGTCCAAACTTGAGGATGAGCTAAGTAGTACATTATGGTGGTCTTCCTACCTGAGTTATTCTGTGAGTCCTTCTGTCTGAATTGACTCATCTTTTCATAGGAACATGGTTGGATCTAGAGAGCTTGTGAGCTTTACCTCTTTTTGTTGGAAACACATAGTTGTCTCCAAGCTAGTAATGAATTTTACTTTGTATAGAACTTTCAGACTAGTTCATTATATGATGATTAATTATGTGAATTTATTGTCATTGTTAGATTAAAAGGTCCTTGAAAACTAATAATGTGTTTGAGTAATATTTATATATTCTGTAACACTTGGCATAATGATCTGTAAATAGAACACAGGAACAGAAATTAATGTAAAATAAAATGCAAGAATTGTTTAATGGTTCTCTTTACACATTTCTTCTAATAGTGGCACAGACTTTCCAAACAATCTCACAAAACAACAGCAACAACAAAATTTAAAGCATCAAGACTGATATAACAAACAGACCTTGATAAGTAGAGTGTGAACAGGGATTTGGGGTGTTTGATAGGAGAACTTCAATAAAGATTGTCTTCTTGATTAAACTCTAAGATTAGCACTCTAAATTATATTAGACATTACTTTAGGCTTTTTTTTAAATTTGTGCTTATCTCTGAATTTTGAATATTTGGAGAATTCCTGCCTAGTGAGTCTAGCAAAAAGCCTACCTTAGATCTGAGCAGGACATTGTTCTACATCTTTCCAGCCTCTATTCATCAAATACTTGGATGTCTGTTGAGCAGGAATTCCCCCCCCCCACCATTTCTTAGTAAGTGTCCATGAACCTTCTCACCCTGATAACTGGCAATATTTCTCCAAACTTCCTACCATAACAGATTTGAACTAAAGCCTCTCTCCCTTAGTATGAAATCCTGGAATAACAGCCTTCCTTGAATAAGTTCTTTTTATCTTTTTAAAAAATTGCTCAAGAATAGTTTTAACAGTACATATAAATTTGTATTTGATATAATGAATTTATGCTAGAAACACAGTAAATTTTACACTGTTAGTAACATTGAATATCTCACTTAAAAAGTTTGAAAATATTAATGCTATTATTTTTTATTTATTGACATCTCAAACATTATTTCTCTTGCTTTTGCTTTAAGATGTGTAGGAAGGGTGACTTGATGACTAAGCCCGAAAAAGTTTTGTTACACAGATTCAGATTTTATTCCATATCTTGGAAATGAAAAGTAGGCCAGAACTGCAAAAGTACAGGTGAGAAGACACTTAGATTGTGGCAAAAATTAAAACCTCCCTCAGGAGATCATTATATATCATCTGTAGAAAATATATAGCTTCTCTTTGCCTAATAATAAAAAACATGTTTGGTTCAATAAAGCACAAAGCAAAAACCATGAAAAGAACAAAAAGAAATCCTTCATAGTCTGGCATAATTATAAACTTGATAGTGTTACTTGGAATTTAGAGAGAAAATGTATGAACAAATGGTATATCTCCACTTCTGTCCCTGCATACCTAAGGCTGGGTTGTAAGTCATATGCCTATTAAGAATTTGAAAATATATATCCCACTGTCATTTAGTGCTCATTCTTGAACAACTATTGATGGCGTAGTTGTTCTACTTTATAATGCGAATGACTCTGAAAAAAATAAAAACAAATCATGAGAGCTTCTTAGGTCTTTATTGTTTTTCTGTTCTTATCACTACTCAAGAATGCAGTAAGTACTTCTGCTTATCTTTGAAGCCAGAGACTTGATGGTATTACTACCTAGCTGCCAGGGCAAACACTATCAGATACTTGTCAAAACATTTCAATCTTAAACACAGCAAGGAAATTGTAAACGGAAGAGTTTCGAGCACTTAAAAATCAATCCTTGCCTGTATAGCATTTTTTTTTTTTTAGGAGAAGGGGGAAAACAACTTTATAAGGTTTAAAATTAGATTGGTAGATTACATAAAAAGCAACAGGCTTGTTATATTGGAAATGGATGCTGTAGATTGTAAATTCCCCCATGCACTAAAGGAAATCAGGAAAATAAAATACAAACCATAATGAGCTTTACTAAATACCATGAACTGTCTGGGTCTGGGCAAAGGGATAAAATGAGACTTGACCACTATTTTTTTAAGCCATGTGGTAATGACATTAAAATGTGCAACATCAGAGCCTGGGGTAGAGGGAGACAAGAAAAACATTGGCTTCATCATGAGAGGAAATCATGCAGGCTGCTGTGGACAGGAATGGGGCAAAAGGTCAAAAGGATTGTGTGCCCTTTGAAGAGTCAATAATCTTCTGAGAATAAAGAGTGCATACAAGCATACAACTTGTGGCTTCTAATGCTTAACTTTGTGTAACTCAAAAGACTGGCAAAAGTGAGAGAACATACTGAATCCACTTGGTAATGTTTTAAGAATCCGAAGAAGGTTGTGTATTTATAGCCAGCATTTAAGACAGAGTTACAAATATTATATTGACAGTCTAAAAGAAGCACAGGATAAAGGCATCAGATGTGCAGGGATGAAAACTAAGTACGAAATAATTCTCCTCTACATACATTGATAGGCACTCTGAACCTGAGGAAGTGTGGTTTAATGTCACTAATGTGGAAGCTGATGCTTTTCTCAGTGAAAACTTATGGAAATCATATACTTTTATTTTTATGATGATATAATTTGGCTATCAATTTGTTCCAAACTCATGAGAATTTAAAGCATTTTAAACAAGATGAAATTGACAATCACTTAGGGAAACTGTATATAGAGGGAACAGATTTTAAATCTCTTCATTTGACTCCAAAGAGTATCTCTACTATGATCATGGTGGTTCAAGGAAATGAAATGTCACTACATCAAAAGAATTGTCTGAGGTAGTGATAATAAACAATTGATGGCAAAAAAAATCAGCTCGGATGATGGGAAATAGTGCAATCTAGAACTTGAGCAGTGAATTGGCTTTAGGAAAAGCTAAACCAAGGGTCTCGCATAGAATCATCATATCCTTGCCAATCTATATTTTCCATAGGATTTGTGATTGTGTTTATGATTGGGCCTGTATTTTTCTAGGCATACTCTTTTTCCCATAACATAAAACATGTGTCAATTCACCCTGAAATTATATTACTCTGTCTTAAAGGGAAAAACAATTTCTGTTCCCAATATGTGTATCACGTTGCTGTCTATGACTTTCCAAGTTCTATATTATCACTCCAGTGGCTGAAGGAGAGACACCTAAGAAAACCTGACTGAGAAGGAAGTCAGCTTTCAGTTTAGAAAAACCCGCACTTCACTATCTATTTGGAAGTAGATTGGGGCAATTAAAGTACCTTTCCTTTGCAAACCACACGATACTTAATGCTGGCCATAGATGACATCCAGGAAAGAGGAGAAATCCATCCTCACTTCTGTTCTCGTGTCTCAACACATTGCTTTCCTCCTCAGTTGTTCTACCACTAAGACCTCACAACAAATTGCGGTTTTGCCAGTGTCAGTGGAGGAAATGAAACATCCTTAACATCTTGTTTCTGGAGGGTTCCTGGATCAGCAGTACTCAGTGAGTGAGAATTCGTCTAGTGAAATTTCTTTAACTTTCTTAAGTTTGATTCTTACTGTCTAGCAAAAGGTTTGATAATAGGAACCACTTTAAAGGTATGTGAGAATTAATTTCTACAAACAAAATACCAAGAGAGCAGAGAAGCACTATTTGGGATTGCTCCATCTTATTCTTGATAGAAAAGAAATCATTGTATTTAAACAAGTATTATTAGTTTGATTATTAAAGGAGTTCTCCTTTTTGATGGTCTTGAGAATATTGAAAGATATGAATTATACACTTTGAAAATGAATTATCCTAGCCTCTGACTGCACTGGCCACCTCCCTTAGACTAGAAAACAAAAACAGAGGTTAGACTTCCTAGTACAAGCTAGGGCTGGTGAGGAATGCGTAAAGACTAGGTGTTGGTTTTGTTCTGACTGTTCTGATTAAGAGAGTATTTGTTTATTTTCCCAGTTATGTGAAAAATGATTTTCAATGTTTATAATAAAGAGTTGATCAATATTTTATTACATGGCTTTCACCAGAAAAATATCTTTGTATAACAGTGTCTGATTATTGTTGGTGTCTAGTGTATAGCTTAATTCCAAAGCAAATTTGTCATTCAACTTGTCATCCCAGAGTTCTGTGCCTCATTTATTTCCTAGAGCTTAGTTAAAAGTCATTTGTGTATGAGAGATTATTGCTGCCTCCAGATAAAAATGACAGACTAAACAGAGGAACATGTAACAATATTCAAGAGAAACAACTTCTGTTTTAGAAAGACAGAGCATATTTGACTCCACAGAATAGGCTGCAGAAATTATACGCAAATTTAATCACCCTTCATGGACAGAAAGAAACCTTGCAAGATACATAGCTGGAGAGTAATGTAACTTCATACCTTATAAATCATAATCCAAAACATGCACTATTTTTAATTGCCCCATTAAATAATTAAGTTTGACTTGAGGAGCAAGTCACACCCCATCCTGGAGGCAATCCAGAATAGACAGGCTGATGTTTGCTTAATGAATACCTATCTTCAGAGAGCTGACTGCTTTCATCCATTAAGTCTGCATGCTGGTGAGTATTTTGATTCATTTGAAACAGTTCATACAATCATTTAAATTAGATTAATGAGGGGCTTATATTTTCCTCTCATCAGTTCTAAATTAAGAGTAATTACAAATTGAACAAAAGACCGGTCAAAGATTCTCCTAGCTTCTGTTGGAAGAATTCCCATTTGAATTGTACATTTCAATAGGAACGATCAGGTTGAGACCATCTATGCTTGAAGATTTCTGAATGCTTAAGGTTTAGACATCTGGTATTTGTTTTTACAAGGGACATCTTATTCAAAGTCCCAGTAGATAAAGTAGATATTTGCTTTTGACCTAAGGGCATGGTTCACCTATAGACCTCTGAGAAATCCATCAGGAAAAGGAATGATATGATATTGCCTATCTATGTTTTAACTGTGAACATCAAATGTGACACTTCCAAAGTTTTTTTTAGATTATTCTTCTAAAATATTTCCTTTAATTTCATTAGTGTGCGTGTGT
>NC_022009.1:31573170-31583417 GCF_000317375.1 Microtus ochrogaster | reverse complement strand
GTGTGTGTGTGTGTGTGTGTGTGTGTGTGTGTGGTGAGTTTGTACCGGTATATTGCATGAATGCAGGTTTATACGGTCAGACGTCAACCTATTAAGCTGTTCACCTCGTTTTCTGAGACAGTGTCTCTTATTAGCCCAGAAGTCACAATTTATGATCCTCTGTCAGTCCAGGAAGCTCAGGACTCTGCTTGTTTCAGTCTTCTTAGCCCTGGTAAAAATGGTTGTCTTTTTCCCCCTGTTTTTTTTTTTTTTGTGTGTGTGAGTTCAAGTTTAGACCTTCATATTTAGACAGCATGCACTTTAATGACTTAAATATAGTCTCAATCTGTTTTACTTATCATTACTATTGGAACCTGGTGTCATTTTGTCCACTGGGTCAATAAAGAGTTGAAAAGCTATGTGGGAACTGCTTCTTTATGATATTATCCCTCGGTGTCACTGTTCATGGAAAACAGTTATTTCTTGGCTCTTGTGGCACACAAAATATCTTGAATTTTCCTAGTCACTCTTTGTGCCATACTCAAAGGGAGTGCCTGAGTTTACTTTGGATGCATTTCTGTGGGAATCACCATACCAACACTGATGTCACCACTTGAAGGAACCACTTCAAGTGATGAACTGCTTCTTGTCACCCTGTCCCTAATATGCATTCCAATAGTAGGAGGAGGTCCTTGAAAAAAAAGTGGTAGAAATGACAGAACTTGCAGCGTTTTTTCCATACTTCAATTACCATTTACTTTATCATTTGCCTGACATTGATTAAGCAAGAATTAGTAAACTGTCGTTTGATGGATATTATAAAAAATGTAGCCATATGCATAAGATTGGACACATACTCCTGAGAACAGAAAAGGAGTTCTATTTCCACAAGAAAAGTTTCTCAATGAGAGGCACTGGGGATGTTGTGTGAAAATGTAATAAATCCTTACAAGTACTTGTTGAACAAAATCAATATGCCTGTCTGAGGGATGTAACTAAATGAGCAATAGCACGTACAGACAGACAGATACAGCCAACTATAAACAAAAGAAAATAATTTAAATGTATATTTCATCTAATCTTTACCAGACACTAAATTTTGCTTATTTCTATTCTACTGATAAAGAAACAAACATTCAGCAAGTTTGTGTGACTCACCCAAATGCATACAATATGATAATAATTCACATGAATCTGAATTAAGGCAATAGTTTATTTTGGAAAAGAATGGACTGTCCCTAAAACATTTTATGTAAAAGTCATTTGCCTTAAAATCAATACAGATTTGTTTAATGTGAGGTAACATAGCAATTTTGGAGAGACAGAAAACTAAGTGCATTTGCTGCTTCTTGCTTTCCTCTACTCTGTGTTCATATAGATGATACTAATTTATCTTCTATAAAACATGTAAAGGAGATCCCATCTAACTCTCCTTCCCAGGGTGATCCTTGTGTCTCACTTAGGGTGTTTTTTGTGGCTTAGTTTCTTTGGAGTGTGGATTTTAGTCTGGTTATCCTTTGCTTTATATCTAATATGCACTTATGAGTGAGGACATGCAGTGTTTGTCTTTCTGATTCTGCATTACTTCACTCGGGATGTTTTTTCTAGTTCCATCCATTTGCCTGCAAAATTTATGATGTCATTGCCTTTTTATAGCTGAGTAATACTCCATTGTGCCAATGTACCACATTTACAATGGGTGTTTGTAAATGGAATGGAAATTTTTCTTTATCTAGTCCAGTTAAGGGGAATGTAGGTTGTTTCCAAGTTTTGGCTATTATAACTATTGCTACTATGAACATGGTTGAGCAAGTGTCCTCATGGTATGATTGAACATCTTTGCAGGAGAGCATTAGAAGAGAAATCTTGATTGAGCGAGCCATTAGGGGATTTTTAAGAAACCTGTTGCTAGGTAAATTCCCAAGAATGCACAATAATGACCCCAGCTAAGACTCCTAGCACTAGTGGAGAAGGAACTGGAAATGGCCTTTCCCTGTAATCAGATTGGTGGATACTCCACCTATCATGTAGAGCCTTAGTCCAGCAACTGACAAAGTCAAATGCAGAGATCTAAAACCAAGTACCAGGCCAAACTCTGTGAATCCAACTAAAGAGAAAGAGAGAAAGGAGGGAATATATGTTCAAAGGAGGTCAAAATCACCATGGAGAAATCCACGGAGACAGCTGAACCAAGCTTATGAAAACTCAGCTAATCTAGATTGACAGCTGTGGAGCCTCAGTGGTTCCGATAAGCCCTCTATATGTGGAAGAGAGTGTTGAAACTTGGGCCATCTGTGAGGCACCCTACAGAAGGACCAGGATCTATCCGTGGTGCATACATTAACTTATTAGAACCCATTTCCTATGGTGGGATGCCATGCCTAACATTAATGCAGGGAGGGAGGGATTAGTCTTGCCCCAACTTAATATAGCAGACTTTGTTTACTTGGCAAGGAATTCCTTACCCATTAGGAGGAGTGGATAGGGGGTGGGCTGACGATAAGGTCGGGGAGAAAGGGTGAGGGTGTGGGCAGGAGAAATGTGAATGGAATATAAAATAAAATTTAAAAATAAATTAAAAAACACACAAAGGAATGATGTATCTACTACATGGTTTCTTGTGGAGGTCAAAATTTAAAAACAAAAACACATACATAAAGGAATTCTGGATCTACTACATTGTCTCTTGTGGAAGTCAACAGTAAAAACTTTCCTCTCAGAGAATTTAAAGCTCAGTATTTAGACTGCGGGATAGACTTAATTGTGGCAAACATACACTTGGTTTTGCCAAGTGTGGGGTAGTCCCCCAGAGTTTGTTTTGAGAAGGTTTGTGGACAAAAGCCAGCGATGTCCACTTGTCCTTCTTCTTCCCTTGATCTCACATACTGGGGTCAGGTTGTGAGGAGAGATGACATTAGGATGCCACAGTTTCTCCCTCTGAAATTGCTTTGGAGGCTGCAGTTCCTGTTTTGTTAGGTGCTTCTGCAGCAATGTGTTGTTCAGTGTTCCCAAGAGCTGGAGATTGGTCATGTGCATGGAAACAATGAGCCATTGATGCAAAGCTCATAGAATAGTATGAGGTATATATATATATGTGGATGTTTCTATAACAACATTGATGAGTTTAAGAGACTTCTAAACAATGTTCTTCAATGAGTCACTGTTCTGGGAGGAAATGAGCAATAGAATGGAGAAAATCCACCACCAGTTTTTTTTTGTTGTTGTTTGGTTGGTTTTTTTTTTTCTTATGATCTTCAATATCTCCAGCTGACAGTCACAGCTTTACCTACTTGAATGCTAGAAAATTTACACCCCTGGTCCTAATGGATGTAAGCCTATAATACAAAAACAGCACTTCCTGAGAAAGTGGTCTTTTGTTCTAGGGAGCTGTGGAAAGTTTCAGAAAGAAAACACGCTAAAGTGCTGACCACTGAAGCTTTTTTTTAAAATTTTTTTATTTGGTTTTTCGAGACAGGGTTTCTCTGTGGTTTTGGAGCCTGTCCTGGAACTAGCTCTTATAGACCAGGCTGGTCTTGAACTCACAGAGGTATACCTGCCTCTGCCTCACAAGTGCTGGGATTAAAGGTGTGCACCACCACCACCCGGCTCCACTGAAGCTTTGAAGAATTTAATGTATGCATCTACTCATAAACAAAGTAAGTTTATAAATTGAAGCCATACCATCAATACAAAGTTTCCAATATGATAGGCACTGACCATCTTTGCTTGTTGAATGCTTTAAATATGGGTAGGGCCACATGGTCAATTCACTTTGAATATACTGAAAAAATACTATTTTTTAATATACTATGCTTACGTTCCTAATGTGTCTCCAAAATATTTCTAACTTACATTAAAGATTCACATTATTTCTCTAATAAAACTGGAAGACCTATTTTTGTAATTTTCTAAATTTTGTTAAATTGAATGTGAATTTTTTTACAATCTTTACACTCTGCATAAACTTATGCACCAAACTTTTTAATAACTATTATTTTTAACTAATAGAACTAGCTGACATTAATGTTTGATTAATTCAATTTTTCTAACATTATAAGTCAGCACAGTGCTTAATGAATATTTGCTTAATGAATGGGTGGAAGCATGCAGACAGCTGCCATACTTTTCAAGTATGTGTCTATATTAATAAGTTTTGGTTATTTGCCTTTCATAGTTACAAGTTTCTTATAGTCTGAGATTGCTTTAAATGGCAATGTATGATTTAATAAAGTCAAAATATTTGAGAACTTGGCTGTTTAAATATTTATTTCAAATTGGTGTGGGGAAAAGGAAGGAGTAGAGGGAGGGGAGGCTGTGTCCAGGATGTACTGTATAAGAGAAGAATAAATGAAAAGAAAAATGTTGATGAAATTAAATAAAGTGTTCTTTGACAATTTCAAGCATGTTTATAAAACCTTAATTCACTCACCTTCCACCCTCCTTTATCTCCCTTGACCTCCATTCCACAAAGCTATTTCCCAACTTCAAGTCTTTTTGTTTTGATTTGTGACCCACTGGGTGTAACCAGGGCCATCTGTGTGCCCATGGCTGTGGAACTATCCACTGAAGCAAAATGAACTCACCAGTGTGTAAGCAATGAAACACAATGACTGTTCTTCTCAAAGAATCTATACCTAGCCAAAACTTCGTAAGGACAAACAAGACTTATAAGCCCCCTTTCCACCAAAGGCTGACAACAGGTGGCTCCAAACTTGAGCAGACCATGTCCAGACAAGCACCGTTGGTCTGAGTTCATGATACAATGGCTGTGTCATCTTCTAGGCTTTTATAAGGGAACATGCACAGATTCCATGGGCTACACGAGCTGTATGTGCTGCATGGGCTCTGGCCACACCCTTCGCTTGTTTTACACTATGCAAATTTCATCTCTACCACAATGTTGAATTTTTAATTAAATTCTAAGAGATTTGTGTGTCCTTTAGTTGGCCCTTAGAGGTGTTTGATAACGAGATAATGTGAATATTATTTTTTAATGGATTTTTTTCTATGTCTGGTAGACAAGACACATTCTCCAGATATTAAACTGACTTACTTTTTAAAGTTTCAGATAAGTTCTCCTTACAACTTGGTCACAGCTCTGAGATCATTCTCTACAGATAACTGTATGCCATCAGAGTTATAGCTCTTTAAAATGAAACCTCTAAAGAAAGTTAAAGTAATGGCTGACCTAGACCTGGTTTAAAGGGCTTTATTTTTTTCTTTCTTTTCCTTTCTCCCTCTCTTGCATTCTGAAATGTCCAGGGTAGATTTTAAAGCACATTGCTTCTTTTCTTTAAATAAATTAAACCTAATCATGCCTATCTACCTTAGAATAAAGAGTTATTTAAAGATTAAGTATATTAATGAAACCACTTAGTTTTGTTTTGAGGAAGAGATGGGTTCCACCCTTCCACAGCCAGCAGACAGCACATGTTTTCTCAGGCCTGCTGTCAGAAAAAACACAGTGGGAAAGAATAATGGATGGTTAGAACGTCATCACCAAGGCTCTACTGGTAGTTAACAAAAACTTATAAAACTCTGCAACTGCCTCACTCATTAAGAGGATAGCTTTTTTCACAACACCAATGCATAAATTGGATTTGCAAAAGAAATTGTCACATTTTTAGATTTTATTCATACAGCTAGCTAGGTGACATTCAGGCTGACTAGAGGTTTTCTACTGAAATACTTTAAGATATGAGTCAGATAAATTGCTGTATTGACTAGGCAAAAATGATACACAACAATGGATAGACCCTTTTCTTTATTTTTAAGCAGTGATAAGAACTCTATATGAATGATGAATCTCCCTTTCTTTTTCTGTCTTCCAGAATGTCCATAATCTCAAAATTCAAGGGTGTAAGTTCCAGTGTGCAAGTACTATAGGTATTCCTTACTCCTTCAAAGTTCATTCTCAATGGACTTTGATAATTACTGGAAGAGTTTTGATCCTTACCCATAATAGATATCTCATGGAATTGTGTGTTGAACTTATATTTTGCAGACATATTCTTGGTTTAAACATCATATGATGTGAAAACTGAGCAAACAGAAGAACTAAATTTGTCTGCCTGGAATCATTACATTTATCCCTTATTTGATCATGAACTGTAGGTATTCATTGACTAAATATTCAGGTATTATTACAACAGGATCTCCTCAAACTGGCTTATATGGCCCATCTCAGCTAATCACCATGCTCAGTAATAGTGAATAACATTCAGAGCCACAGGAAGGAAAAGAATTTGCTGTAGTATACAAATTCAAAAGGTCATACATTAAGATAAAAAAAATATTTTTTACTATTAATTAATATTTATATGATTATTATTTTGCTATTAAATCATGAAAACATCAACTAGTAAAATAAAAGTAAAAGGTAAAATGGAAGAGAATTTCTATAAATAGAATTATACCTTAAATGTTTATTTTAAAGCTAGCTAATTTTAAAACTCTCTACTTTTTTCTATTGCTTACATGTAACTCTTAGCTGAAATAGTTCCAGGAGACTCATGATATCAATTAATTAGTTATCAAAATCTGACTCAAGAACTTGCATTGAGCTATTGCCCCAAGGGACCAAATAAATAAATGAGATTTGAATAACAAAATACTTAAGTAACATCAAACATTCAAAAGGGTGAATAAATTCACATGTGACAATTTGGTGACTTATGGAAGTCATGTATTATTGCAGTTATATTTGTTTTCCAATATCTTGTTTCTTATACTTCCACCAAGTTGCTGTCTAACTATTTTTAAAATTTGACCAGTATATAATAGTATTTAATAATGTTATCCATTATTATACAAATAGGAGAAATTACTTCTATGAGTAATTTTATCAGTTTTGGAGGAATGCTATTTTTATCTAATTCTCATTGATGTCAAACTCAGTTTTGGAAAGGAACGGTGCTTTTTAAATTATGTCACTGGTCTATAGCAGTGAGTTGAGTTCACCTGTCATAGTTTTTCTGAAACTTCGATTGAGGATGTTGCAGTTGGAATCAAATTCATTATGATGCCACTAGAGAAATCCATCAAAATTTCTCTGTTTGCTTCATTATACACTTGTCTGATCAAATCCATGTATATTTAAAATTTGCTAATTCCAAAGACTGACAAGATGACAGGAAACAGCTGGTTGAAAGAAACTGTGCTTATGCTCTTACGTATAATTACAAGCAGGTTTTCAAGAATGTTCAAAGGGATACTGATAATTATACTCTACTATGATAGCATAGACTTTCCTTCCATAGCAAATAGTTAAATTTATCACACTCCCTTTTTAGAGATACCTGTAACAAGTTTATCTGCAAGAACAAATTAGAAGGAAAAAAAATAGGATGCTAATATTATATGTAAGAAATGTGAAAAATAATGAGTGAACCACCCTACTCTAATAAATACCTAAACTGAGAGATTATTTTATTTGATACAAAAAACTTTACATATCAGATAATTTTTTCTAGTCATATTAAGTGACAGTAGCTGGTATTTTATTTTTATAAAACCAAATCTTTGCATTTAAAATAATTTATTTTCTTTATTTGTGTGTATGTTGTGTGTGTGTGTTTGTATCTGCTTGTATGTTTATATGTATGTACATCTGTGCTATGTGTATATAGTGCCTATGGAGATAAGAAGAGTGTATCAGACCTTTTGGACCCAGATTTATATGTTTTAGTAGGTTGCCAGACTGGGAACCAAAATCAGGTCCTCTGGTAGAGCAGTTAAACCTTCAAAGTCTGAACTGAACTATCTTTTATTTTTAAATTTTAATTTTTTTCATCTATTTTACATATCAACCACAATTTTTCCTCCCTTTTCTCTTCCCATTCTCTACCTCCCATTTACCCCTTCCCACCCCATCCATTCCTCCTTTGTTCAGAGAGGGCCTGGCCTTCCATGGGAGTCAACTAAACATGTCTTACCATGTTGAGGCAGTATCAAGCTCCCCCTGCCTGCGTCAAGGCTTGGCAAGGCATCCTTGCATGGGGAATACATTTCAGAAAGCCAGTTTATGCACTAAGGACAGGCCCTGATCCCATTGCTAGGGACTCCCCAAACACACCAAGCCACACAACTGTCTTCCATATTCAGAGAGGCCCTAGATTGGTCCCATGCAGGTTCCCTAGATGTTGGTCCGGAGTCCCTGAACACTCATTAGTTCAGGTCAGCTGTCTCTGTGAGTTTCCCCATCTTACTCCTAACTGGACAACCTGATCCATCATGTTCCTAACTTCCCATTTTCCACAACTGCTACCCACCACCCCTGTCCCCAGTTAACCCAGGTGATCTCATCTATTTCCCTTCCCAGGGGAATCTATGCACTTCCCTTAGGGTGCTCCTTGTTACCTAGTTTCTCTGAGACTGTGGATTTGAGCTTTATTTTAAGCACCAGAAATCTTTTTATAGTTATGCATCAATGGTAACATTTATGAACAGAAACACATCCAAATTTTCTAGTTGCAATTCCAATCACCATTCACCTTTAATGTGTGATAGGGAGACAACATTCCAAGAGGTCCTCTTGATGGTAGCAGATCACCCACTATTTTTCCTGTAATGCTTCATTAAATTTCCAGCTGTTGGTTTATAGATATGATTTTATAAAATTCAGCTGCATTCATCTGCAACAAATCATGGAAAATTTGTATAAAATTCAGTCACAAAACCAAATCCTCTAACTTGATAGTTTAATTCAAATTTGCCTAAAATTGTGGAGATGGAGCAAACAGAAAAGACCTTTGCTTAGTTGTTAGTAAATTGTGCACTTGAAGCTTTTTATTTGACCATTACCAGTTCACATCTTGATGCAAGTTCTTGCTCTTCATATTTTCTTCTTCTTTTTCTTTAATTTTGTCCATTTTGGAGATGGGGAGATGATTTGGGATCTGAGCTCAGATTCATGACATCCATATGAACAATCAAGCACATTGATGAGTACCCATAATGCCATGCTAGAGGGAGGGATGGAAACAGGCAGGAAGACCTCTGGGGCTTGCTGGTCAGCCGGTGTAGCCCATTTCTGAGCTCCTGTGTAAAGAGACTCCATTTCAAAAGTCAAGGTGGACCATCTGCCGAGGAAGTTGTCTTTGTGTCAACTTCTAGCCTCTCCATGCTCTCACGTGCACACCCGCACACCGCTACACCCACACATTCATGAACATTTGTATGTGCCTCTTTGTGCTTCCCAGCTGGTCCCTGTTTCAGACAGATGCAAGAATGCTGGAAAATTAAGGAAGGAAGGCTCAGATTATGCCTCTATGCTCCTTAATTTTGGTGGTATAGTATCTTTCATTGATGGTGAACTTTAACTACCATCAGTGAATATATGTACCGACTTTGGAAGAAAAGAAGTTTATTATGACTATATGAATTAGAAACATATGGTGTTCCCAGCACTCTGGTACATGCCCAAAGTTTCCACACCCAAGAAGAATCAGGATGGTTTCACAGTCAGCCTTGACTATCTAGTGTTATACCAGCCTGTATGAACAACATGAGAACCATTCTCAAACAAACAAAAATCAGAGAATAAACAAACATCATTCACATAAAAGTCAACATATTTTAAATAAACTAAAATAACATTTTGGTAATACTAATATATCTCAAGTAAAGATGTTGATGACAAATGAAATATTAAATCAAGGTAACTTGTATTTAAAAGGCAGAGAACACTACGATTTGTAAATTTGTCTTACATGATCTTAGGGAACAAATATAAGTTCCATTTGAAGATAATTTTACATTTCTCATCATCCTTTCTGTTTATTTTTCCCTCTTTGATGAACCAAATATTCTTTGTTGCTTAGTAGACATAATTGCAGAAGAACCATTGACATTATGCAAGAAGAAAATTATCATGGGTGTTTCTGACCTCATAAAGAAAAAATAACTAATAACAATCCTAGTAATTTTATGCTCTCTTCTTCTGTTACCTTAAGACATCAGAGTTTCACGCATGGCATTCAGATCTTGTTCTTAAAGCTTTCCATTGGTTTTCATGGGAAACCAGGCATATTCTAAAATATAAGTTATTACTGTTTTTTCCCACCATATTGAGATCATCCAATATTATCTGATCCTGCTACTTTTAAGGGTAATGAAAGCAACTCTAACTCTATTTTAATAATTTCTGGAGAGAGTGGTTCTATTTATTTTGTGATTTTATTATTTGATTTTTAAATACATTGTACTTAAAATACAACTCTGTTTGCAATCTATTTGCCTTTGTGTGTGTGTGTGTGTGTGTGTGTGTG
>NC_022009.1:31546703-31572738 GCF_000317375.1 Microtus ochrogaster | reverse complement strand
TTCTTCTTCTTCTTCTTCTTCTTCTTCTTCTTCTTCTTCTTCTTCTTCTTCTTCTTCTTCTTCTTCTTCCTCTTCTTCTTTTGTGGGGGAAGTTAGAAGGTGATGGACCCTGGATTGCTGGGAAATGAGTGTGCTTGAGATTTATGATGTGAGATTCCCAAATAACAAAAATATTATGAAAAAAATAAATGTGCAAACACACACAAACACAGTGTTTCTGATGTACTAATCTGTAGAACATCTAGGACTATATCTTTGAAAAGAAAGAAGCATGAGTGATGGTGCATATGTGTTTCCGATTCTCTAAAAGGGAGCTGTGTGACTCAGATACAGGCTTGGGTCTCAGTGTTAAGGGTAATTACGGAGATTGGTTGTCATTACAGCTGCAAGGGCAGAGACTAGAAGCGTAATCTCATGTGGTACTTAAGTTTTTGGCTAGGATATCAGAAAGGTGGATGTTCCAAGGCAGAAGTGGTTTAAGAAGTCTTCATGGAAGGTCATTACGAGCCCACAGCCAATGTCTTGTCTGGCTATGTTTAGGGTGAAGTCTACAAAAGCAAAAATTAGGTTCGGGGGAGCTGTGAGCAACTAACCAAAAAATGAGGCTATTTCAACTGTGGCAGTAGAATTTGGTCATTGTGGAAGGAATAGAAATATTGGCAAGAAAATTACACATGCATCTGACACCACATTACGTTCATGCATTTAAATAAAAAAATATTCTCTAGAATTGAGAGCTATGTCCTGAGACTGAGGACTAAACAAAGGTAGACCAGTTCTAACAATCAGTAAATGTAGATCCTGCAAGAGTAAAAGGAATTTGTATTAATTTAACTTCATGAACATATTAACAACAACAAAACAACACTTGCACATGAGTACACACAATTAAATTTTTAAAAATTTTGTGATCATTAAATCTTAGCAGTAATAGAGAAGGAAATGAAGGAAAAGAGGGATCAAATTATAAATATCATCAGACATCATATAGAAACTACGTTGTATGGACAGTAAAATAGTAATAAAGAAATATCATAGGTAATGTTTGGCAATTATCATCATAAATGTAGTGGGCAAAACTCTTGAAAATGAAAACCTGTCCAACTTGAGAGAGATTAAAAAAAGAAAACCTAGAAAAATAATCCTATACATTCAATGTTTAACTTTTTAACACTGAAGAACATAGTCCAAGTTTACATAACCTAATTTAAATTCAATAGACCTCATATAACTCAAGCCATGGCTAAAGCTATTGGTTGCTTCCCACAAAATGATGGTAAATCCCTGTTTCTTAAGACTATAACATATCTCATTGAACATAAAACTCAATGTGGTACCTAAGTAGAGTCTTCACCACTGCTTACTAAAGTCCATACTCCTGGGAGGTAATCTCTGCGCTCCTGGAAGTAAAATGGAAACACCAACCCAGCTGTACACCCTTCAGTCTACAAATGGTCATGTGTCTGCATGATGACCTGGTATAATAGTGGCACAATATTTGTGGCCAACCAATATCTGCTTGAATGTGAGCCCCACTCTGTGATGTGAAACTCTTCCTGACATTGGTCAGTATACCAATATTTTGAGATTAGGTAGAGGGCAACTGGTCAATCTGTAGAGAATAAAAGGCCTTGGAACATTCAGTTCTCAATAGAATGGCTTCACATAAACTCCCCACCCCCATACATTAATGAAAGTACATAAGAGATACAAGGCATTCAATATGGAAGGATAGATTAACTCTAGTATTATGTCACAATACAAAGGCAGATGATAAAGCCAACCTTATGGAAGAAACTGAAGAACCTATTCATGCCAAAAGCAAATGAAGCTTGAGGTGAGAAAAAGACAGACAGACAAACAGACAGATAGGTAGATATTAAACAGATTTATGAAAGATAGATTATAGATACATTTACAGATACATAAAACTATGCTTACTGACGGTTTTAAGTTTTATTGATATTGTGTCGGTAATTAGCTATTATTGATCATCTTTCACTTACATAACTTAGTGTTTACATTTTATTATATAAACATGCCTGGATAGGAAAAACCATTACATTTGTAGGCTTTGGTAGTATTCATGGTTTCACATACTAACTAGGAAAACTGAAAAATTATTACCCATAAGTATAGCTAATCGATAAGTGTTTTTACATCTCATATGTAATATAAATTTATTTAGTTGCAGTTTGTAATCATCATTATCATTTATGCCTGGCAATGCTTAAGCATACATGGGCAGCCTATTTATGGTGGTTCTACAGTCATACATGGGCAGCCCATTTATGGTGGTTCTACAGTTGTTCCTATCCTGGGTAGTCCCAGATGCTTGTGTTATTGTCATACCCAAGGTTCCACAGTCTTCCTTTATGCTTTCTATCCAGGATTTTAGGGGCCTTCCTCTTAGCCTTATCCCGTGCACTCCTCCAAGCACTGATATCTTCTGGTATCTGCCATCATTCATACTCATAACATGGCTTAAGTATCTCAAGTGCCATTACCATATCCTATAGTTTACTTTCTCTCTAGATTGAGAAGTTTCTTTTCCTTTCCTTTCCTCTTTCTTTCTTTCTTTCTTTCTTTCTTTCTTTCTTTCTTTCTTTCTTTCTTTTTTTGTTTTTTGGAACTGGGTTTCTCTGTAATTTTGGAGCCTGTCCTGGAACTAACACTTGTAGACCAGGCTGGCCTGGAACTCCCAAAGATCTGGCTGCCTCTGCCCTCCTCCCCAAGTGCTGGGATTAAAGGGATGTGCCACCACCATCTAGCTGATCAAGATATTTCTTAATGTCATCATTGTGAAGCCTATCTCTTCATGTGTTGCCTATCATTCCCCTGAGACATGTAATCTCAAACACATTCAGCCACTATTTTGAGGAACTTTTTATTTTTCAGGTTTCAGAGTTTTAGAGAAGGCACTGCAAAACAAGTGCCTCATATACTTGTAATTTTGTTGCTTTTTTTATGTCTCTTGTTACCAAACCTTTACTATGATGAATGTAAACATCTAGAAACCTGAAATACAACACATGGGAAGGGAGCACAAGGATTTTAACATTGTAATAGGGAATCAGAACCTCAAGCAAAGAGACAATTTTATCTATCCAAGAGAAAACCTCAGTTCAAAGAGGAAGTTATATCAGATAACAAAAGGCAGAAGAGATAGCAAGGGCAGCACTCTAGGCACAAGTTGTAATCTGTACAAAAAGCTATATATAGTTCATTTAGTTTGTAGTCTTTGCACCATATGTCATTCAAATATTGTAGACTAACAGCATTCTTATAGTCCTTAATGGCACAAAATACATAGTTAACAATTAATGAGTTCCAATGTTATCATTAACATTGTCAACATCACCAGATATGTGGCTGTAAACCAGTTATCTGAGCACATGGATGCAGGGACAGAAAAAAAACTCTGTAATTTCAAGTGCAGCTTGGTGCAATTAGCATGTTCCATGTCTGCCAAAGTTAGATCATGAGACTTAGTCTTGAAAAGAGAGAAATAAAGTAATATGAACAATAAAATTGTCAGTGTCTCAATACTGCAGTGTCAAATCATATTTATGATGTTGAGGAATAGTTTTTTTGTTGAAAAACTTACTTATAGTTCATGCAAAAAAAAACTGAATGGTTTCCATTAGGTAGGAAAAGCACTGAGAAAACTTTAAAGCATATGGGCTAATTATTCCTTATTGGAAGAAAGATCATAATAATAAACAATAATAACAATAATAATAGTAGATATATTAAGGGAACAGTGATATGGTGTTCATGTCTATATGATGTGAATATGATTTATTACCATTAGTTAAGCCGGGCGGTGGTGGCGCATGCCTTTAATCCCAGCTCTTGGGAGGCAGAGGCAGGTGGATCTCTGTGAGTTCAAGGCCAGCAGAAACCCTGTCTCGAAAAATAAAAAAAAAAGATATAAGAGCTAGGTAGAAATACCCATGAGCTATTGGCCAAACAGTATTACAAATAATATGGTTTCTGGGTGATCATTTCAGGACTGAGCAGCTAGAAATAAATGAGCAGCTTCTCCCAACATACCAGTAATTGTAATAAATGCACTTATGATTTTCAATCACTAATGATCAATAAATATTTCCATTTGAATGCTATCTTTCACAACTAAAAATGGTGTAATATTTCCTTCTCATTATTAACATCTGTATTTATATTTATGTTATCCTGATTTCTGGATTTTTAGTCATAGTTCTTTGGGCTATATATATATATATCAATGAAACTCATTAATTTCATAGTTGTAAGTTGATGTGAAAAACAAATATTAAGGGTCCGCCTCAACTTATGTTCCCTCTGTAGGATCAGGAGCTGGAATATAGTTTGAAATTTTGTTTCTCACATCTCATTGTCTAGATGACTTGCAATAAAGGGCATCATTAGGTGAAACGTACATGATAGCCATATTCTTTAACCTTTTTTTTCTAACAGGATTTTAGTTTCCATAGCACCCTGTTTGCCAGTGTCTGGGAATCTGTTGAATCAAACCACATTTTTCTGAAATTCTAAGAAATAATTTCCCATGTGTTCCATATTAATATGCTTTAATTTTACAAATGGGGAAACTTAAGAAGTAATGTAAAATGTTGACTCTATGTCTAAGCAGCTGTTTGTTGTTTTTGGACTGGCTTCAAACACTTCAGTAATGTCTTGTGAACCGTTTGAGCTTTCATGTCTCTTCAATCTAACCTAGGCATGAGTTGTTAGTTCTCTTACTTGCATGGGGATTTCTGGGTCTCTGATTACCTCTTGCAATTTTCAAGGCATTGAGGAGTACAGTCAACATTGCAAGGGAGGCTAATGCCCATTGACCTTAGATGCTTGTAATGGCCATGGTCTCTCTAGGAAAAAGAAGAAATTAGGCTTTATTTACAGATGCTATTTTGCAACTCATAGGACAGATTCGAAATGGCAACAGCAACAGCAGAAACATAGTTACAGAATTGAGAATCAGTTAAATCCCTAATGGAAGTGAAATTTTACAGAAGTTACTGGTATTCAATAAAGAAAGAGATTAAAAAAAACCCTCAAAATATAGAGGGCAAAGAGGCTAATAAAATACAAGTGCAAACTGACATTTGTGACTCTCCTGTTTAGTACTAAGCACAAGAAAGATAATAAGAGCTAGTACTCTAAACACCATTATAAATACTTATCAAGATTATTGGGAACTTGTAATAATGCAGGTAAATCAAAAGAGGAGAGGAGAAGGAAAAGGATGGAGGAAAAAGAAAGGTTGGGGTAGAAGAAAGAGAAGAGAGAAGACAGAAGGAGGGATAATATAGATGAAAAAATAAAGATGAAAGAGAAATGGAATATGAGAATTTGGAGACAGAGAGAGAAGAGAAAGAAAGAAGAGGCAGAAAGAGAACTGAGAGAGAAGTCAACTTAAACTAAAACTTATGTGAACCTGGAAATAATGTGTTACTTTCAACATCCAATTAGTCACTCCTAATGTATCCTGAGTGTATCCACATTGGTTCTACAGAAAAGGAAATCCCAAATAATTTTACACAAAGAGAAATCTCAGATTCATTGACATTAAGTCGTATAGTCAGTCAGTGTTAGTATGAGGAATAACCCTTAGGACTACAAGAATGAACACTGCTACACAGCATTGGTAAAAGAGATCAGAGAAGACATTCTAGAAAATGATGCCTGGGAAATGAACGGTGCTAATGACATATCAGTTTCATTGCCTGGCAGTGGCTATAGGCAAGTTTAAGCTTGAATGCCTACCTAATGGCAAAGATATAAGGATATACCTTTTTATTCATTATTAACAGCAAAAATAGTCAGTGGGGGAGTTGAAGACAGGATCAAAGAAGGATGAGTAGGAACATGAATATGAAGGAAAGACTTGCTTGATTCTTCCCTGCACAGAAACATTTCATAGCAGATAAAGTTGGGCCATAATACTACAAGGTGTTCAAGCCTATAGACTCAGTAGGAATATGGATAGCTATGAATATGGGCTCATTATAATTTAATAGTTATAAGTGTTATCACTCACCTCACAACCTTAGAATCAGCAGCAGCTTTGCATGAAACACCTCTGACTAGAATATGCCTGGATGCATTCGGCAGGTAGAGCTTCAATTTGATTGCTGATCAGGTTCAAATTTGTGAACTCTGACAGGGACTGAGTAGAGAGCTACACACAGTGGTTGAAGCCTTAGGTTGCATGCTGGTTTCTCTAGACAGCTGTCAAGGCTGATAAAACCAGTCATGCTTTCCTGGGCTGTGCAACCATTTAATAGCAAAAAGACATCACCCTAGGAAGCAGAGTCAAGAGGCATAACAGTTTTAGAAATGGATGGATGGATTCTTTGTTGTGTGTCTTCTTACAGCTTAAATGTCGACCCATTCCCTGACGGTGTTCTCACTCGCCCTGAGGATTTGTTTAGGATCTTACTTCATGAAGTCTGAGGTGTTTGATGGGCACTATGCAACGGCACTTAGATGATGGAGAGATACAAAAGCCACCAGGTCAGGTACAGAGCTGTAAGGTGTGTGTTTGGCAAGAATTAACAGCAGGATAGTTCAGAATTCCCAAAAAAGTACTTAGGTTTCTCAACCTGTCACCAAAAGCATTTATTTCCTTTCAAACATCAATAATAATACAAATTTTTAAACAGCTTGAAAGACACTGACAGTGATTGCCTGAATTTGCAACCCCCAAATGAGAAGAGGTAAAAATTAAATAATGTCCTTGCCAGCTAACCAGTTGCAATACTTCACCTTTGGAATGAGAAAAATCATGTTTATCAGAGGAGTTGTACAAATCTGTTTTTCAATGGTTTATTATCATTATTTTTATTGGAGAAAAAGTCTTAAGAAACAATGTAATTTAATGAGCTCTTACACAAAAAATATTTAAATGGTTTCATAAATAGGATGAGTTCCAAATATAATTAAAGTTTTTAAGGTTACAAAATAGATAGCTGAGGAGGATGTTACACATAAACTGAAGGAAAACTTAGTCTTCTTATATTTAATTCATTTTAATACTTTTCTCTTTTTTGCTTTATATGTAGTTGTATGAGATATATGTAATGACCCTTATGGATGTGTGTGCATACATATGGAAGCCAGTTATGTTTTTTTTTTTTCACAAGAGCTAACAGTTCATGTTTTTGTTAGGGATGCAGTCTCTCATTGAGTTTACTTAACCATTAGCCATTCTGATTGCCCACCATTCACCTGCCTCTGCTCCTGAGTACTGGGATTGTATATTCTTGCTACTGAGATTGGCTTGTACAGAAGCCCTAGCATCCAAGCTCAGCTCCTCATGGCTGTGTGAAAAGCACTTTGTTGACTGACTAGTCCAATCTTTCTCTTTTGGTCTGTGCATTTTTATTCCTCCTAAATCTTTCTCTTCTTCCTTTCATCCTTATTCAACAATAGGAAGAACATATTTTTTAATTTGCTTTGGGTTCTATTTATACTTGGTGAAACATGAGGGCATGCTAGACCCAATTCTGTGTCTCATTTACATCATAAGTTTTTGTTCTGTCTTCTGTATGGACCTTGAATTAAAATCTCAGTTTAACAGAACTGACAACTGTCATAAGAAAACTTGCATTGTGAGCCCCTGAGAAATACCTGCCTGTGTGTTCAGTATAGTCCGCAGAGTTCCTACATGACAATGAGAGGGTGCTAACCCTCTGTGAACCTGAACATAACTGTAAAGCAAGGGGACCTTGGTGGATGGTTGAAGGGCAAAGGGGAGAGGCAGGGAGGGGAGCAGAGAAAAATGTAGAGCTCAATAAAAATTAATAAAAAAAATTATCAGAAAAAATCCCATTAAGCATGTTAGCATGTTTGCTATGATTTGCTCAGAATATTTGAAACTGATGAATGTGTGTGTATATGTGTGTGTGTGTGTGTGCATGTGTGTGTGTGTGTGTGTGTGTGTGTTACTCTGTGCATGTGTCCAGTTTTCTTGTGGCATGGTATTTCTCAGGATCATTCTTCAGATGTATTACTCAAAAATGGTGCTCTTTATTTTGGAATAAAGACAAACAGAAATTTTCAAATAAAGTATGAAAACAGAGCCTTAAAGAAAACATAACAGAGATGATGTCTATTATTTTCTTTGCAATAAGAATGTCAGATGTTTGAATGGGTTGTAATCCAGCACATTTACACATATTATATTTTTGCATAAATTGTTTCTATTTGAACTGAACTGAATAACATGAAGAAGCTTTTATCACCAATAAAATTATCTCATTTTTTTTTACAAAAATGGTATCTTATCAGATCACCATGGCTTAAAGTTAGAATTCTGCAAAAACACTAATTGCAGAAAGTCTACAAGCTCATGGAAATTGAATAATGATCAATTAGATCACCCATGGGTCAAGGAAAAAAATTAAAAAAGAAATTAATATCTTCCTAGAATTCAATGAAAATAAATGCACAATATATTCAAAACTATGGGAAACTATGGAAGCAATGCTAAGAGGAAAGTTTATAGCAGTAAGTGCCTACATAAAGAAAATAGAGAAACTCACACTAGCAACTTAACAGAACATCTGAAATCTCCAGAACTAAAAGAAACAGATTCACGCAGGAGGAGTAGATAAAAGGGAATATTCAAACTGAGGGCTGAAATCAATAAAATAAAAACAAAGAACACAACACAAAGAATCAGTGAAACAAAGAGCTGGATCTTGGAGAATATCAGCAACATAAACAAACCCTTATCCAAGCTAACCAAAAGACAGAGAGAGAATATTCAAATTAAGAAAATCAGAATTGAAATGGAGGTCATAACAACAGATACTGAGAAAATCCAAAGAATCATTAAGTCATACTTTGAAAACCCATTCTTGGAAAATCTAGAAGAAACAGACATTTTCTGGATATGTACTACATACCAAAATTAAATCAAGAGAAGGTAAACAATTTAAATAGATCTATAATCCCTAAGGCAATAGAAGCAGTCATCAAAAGTCTCCCAACCAAAAGAAGGCCAGGGCATGATGATTTTAGCTCAGAATTCTACCAAAATTTCAAAGAAGAGCTAATACCTATACTCCTCAAATTATTCCACACAATAGAAACAAAAGGAACATCATCACTCTTTTTTTTTAAAAAATGGCTATACTTACCCTAATAGACAAAGCATACGAAGATCCAACTAAGAAAGAAAATTACAGACAAGTCTCTCCCATGAACATCAATGCAAAAATACTCAATAAAATACTTGCAAACTGAATCCAAGAACACATAAAAAAAATCATCCACTGTGACCAAATTGACTTCATCCCAGAGATGCAAGAATGGTTCAACATAAGAAAATCTATCAATGTGATCCACCATATATAAACTGAAGAGAAAAACCCACATATGATCACCTCATTAGGTGCTGAAAAAAACTTAAAAAAAACAAACACCCCTTCATAATAATGGCCTTGGAGAGATCAGGGATACAAGAAATGTACATAAGCATAGTAAAAGCAATATACAGCAAGCCAACAGCCAACATCAAATTAAATGGATAGAAAATCAAAGCAATCCCACTGAAATCAAGAACAAGGCAAGGCTGCCCACTCTTTCCATATCTATTCAATATATTACTCAAATTCTAGCTAGAGTAATAAGACAACAAAAGGAGATCCAGAGGATTAAAATTAGAAAGAAAGAAATCAAATTTTCACTGTTTGCAGATGATATGATAATATATGTAAATGGCCCCCAAAGTTCTATGAGGGAACTCCTACAGCTGATAAACACCTTCATTAATATGAAAGGATACAAGATCAACTCAAATAAATCAGTGACCCTCTTATATACAAATGATTAACATGATAAGAAAAAAATCAGAAAAATATTACCCTTTACAAAAGCCACAAATAATATAAAGCATCCTGGAATACTGTTAGCCAAAGAAGAGAAAGACCTGTATGGCAAGATCTTTAAGTCTTTGAAGAAAGAAATTGATGAAAACATCAGATAATGGAGAGATCTCCCACTGACAAACAGGATCAACATAATAAAAAAGGTGTCCTTGCCAAGAACAATCTACAAATTCAATGCAGTTTCCATTAAAACCCCAAGACAATTCTTCATAGACTTCAAAAGATCAACATTCAATTTCATATGGAAAAACAAAAACTGCAGGATAGGCAAACGATCCTGTATAAGAAAGGAACTTCCGAAGAAATCACAATCCCTTACTTCAAGCTGAAGTATAGTACTATAGTAATAAAAGCAGGTATTGTCATAAAAACAAACAGGTGAAACAATGGGATCAAATTGAAAATACTGATATTAGTCCACACACCTTTGAACACCTAATTTTTGACAAAGAAGTTAAAATTGTACAATAGGGAAAAGAAAGCATCTTCAACAGTAGTACCTTCTAACTGCCTAAATTAACTAAATTCATAATAGAATTATTTTTCCTGTAATATTATTTTCTACATATTGCTGCAATTGAAATAGGAAAAGCAGTCATTGCTGAACTGCTCAAGTGGTGCAGACTTACTTTACCAGTGATCTAGGTTGTCCTGTGGGCCACTGTGGTTTAGAAGTCTACTATAACTACTCTGAAAATGCTTTTGTTTACTTTACAGAATCCCATAGTCTTCTCTGCTCACAGCTTATTCAGCCAATGCATACGGGTGTGATTCTTACGAAAACCATTATTGGAAGTCCAACTTCTTAATCAATTTCTAATTTCTCTATGGTGCTCTTCCTTTTAAAATGGGATAAAAAATACTCTCTAGCACATAGAATTTATATAAAACAAAGAAGTTAATAGATTTCAAGACCCTGACCAAAGTTTCACAAATGTTAACTGTTGTACCACAACCCTGCTCTGTGTTATTTTCGTGTTCATCTTGCCTTCTTGGAACTTGAGTCTGGGATCCTATCTTTAGGATTAACATCTGAGAAAACATGAGCTGAGAACTGATGGTAAACACAACAATGGCGGTAAATTTGTAAGCAGAATCTTAGGAACATGTACAAGAGGAGCTCTCATTTTCTTCTTGAGAAAAGCAAAGTCTTTATCTCTCTCTCTCTCTCTCTCTCTCTCTCTCTCTCTCTCTCTCTCTATCTATCTATCTATCTCTCTCCCTGTGAATAGTCCCATAATGTTTCTGCCACTACTGCCTGCCTCAAACACTTTCTGGTTAGATTTGAGCCCCCATTTCTAACATGTAACTGGTACTTGGAGTTATTATTGTGTCAAGATCCTATGGTTCCACAGATAATAAGTCTTAAAAGAAAAACTACTACAGTTATTATGCTCAATAGACACATTACTAAATTGACTCCTATCAACTTATTTTTAAATTCATAAATTAATGTATCACTCAATCCTAACCAGAAATTTTCCCTTTGTGGTAGATGGGGATTACCACAGAGAACTTCAAATGGCTGAGATATAGAGAAAAAAATAATGTAGAATTCTTAGTCATAAATGGAAATCTACAAAAGACACCCTCCTCCATAGGTTCAGATATCCTTGCAAAGAAGAGCTAGTGGCAGTGTATGACTAAAAGGATACAGTGTCTTGAGGAAATATCAGGATATCTGACCATATGAACTTTCATGGGCTGTGGCAGCATGTACAAGACCCATGCAAACTTAAGTCAGATCAAACCCAGCATTGCTCATGTTCTACACCTGTACTAAGAGCTGTTAACAATTGAAAATTGTTCATAGAGGGAGAACCAGTTTGCTTTAGGAGTGTAGACCCTTAACTCAGTTTGAGATGGACCAGTCTTTATCACAGTTTTCTAGTTACCTCACAGAGCTATAATAATTGTACACCCCAACCCTGGATCCTTGTGCACTGGAGATGACCCAAGAAAAGAGACTTCATAGACCAGAACTCACAGTTGGGCTAAAAGTACACATCGCCTCATAGACACTTCTCATGCATCCATTCAGACATCTTCTCACAAGGCATCTCACAGTTACTGTTTTACACAATTTGCCATACAATTCCTGTTCTACGATGCCAATCCTAATCTAACCTTATCCTAAATTACTCTCCAAAACTGCTGCAACTCCTCACTCTGTCAGTTGCCTCATTTTCATCATGTCCCACTCCTTTTCTCTCCAAGACTAAGTCAGGATTTAACAAAGTTAATTTTGAACCTTCCAGTCACCATGACCATCTCCCAAGTCTTGAGAATAGTCTTTGAACATTCAGAAACTCAAGGAGAAGCAGGTCCTTCTGGACAAGGAGATCTCGCCATTAATATCATAGTGCTACAGAGTGTGTAATTTGTAAGACCATTCCATGTTCCATGAGTACAATGACACCAATTATGTGATACAGCTCTTTCTGGGTATGCTAGCAGTGAACGAAGGAGTCACCACTAATTAACAATTTGCAGCATTTGATCTGCACATGCAATTCTCAGCAAAGTGGCAGATTCTTATCTAAAGCACACAGGGACAGTTGGAAGGAACATGAGGATCAGAAATCCCAGCCAATATGTTTACATCATTTCCAGGGACAAATTCAAGCAGGCCAAATTTTTCTTAAAAGCCAAATCTAAAATTGGGATGTATTCCAGGGAATAGGAATGTAGGGGGAGATGAAGATTGTTGGTGTTGATGTTCCTAAGTGTCCTGGTGTTGCTGATGAGTGTATATAGATGACATTCACTTTTTTAATAAAGATACAAGCAGAATATATATATATTCTATAGTAGTATATAATATTATATACTACTATATATTAGTAAGTTGACTATGCTTCAGAGGAAGGCCACACATTTCAGAATATATGGGTAGAATATATTGGCAGAATATATAGGTGACTTAATTTGACTTGATGGGTGAAACAATAAAGGAGGAGAAACAAAGGAGTTTGTGTAGCATAAGGAAAATGGAGATCTGACAAGAGGTGAGAGATAGGTAATAACAACAAAAGCACACTTTACAAAATTCTCAAAGAGCTCATGTTTTCAAATAATTCTAAAAACAGCACATACAAAAACTTGGAGGATCTTCCAAGCCCAAGGAACACTTCAAATAGGAACAAAGCATCATAATAGCTCACTGTATTTTTCCCTCAAAAATTAGTGTTTGGATACTTTCTATTGTTAGATATTGTTGGTGAAGTTCACAAAGCATTTTTACCATTTCAGAATTCATAGTGCTGGACTTGAGAAAAATCCATGGAGGAACATGGAGAATCAGAACTCCAATAACAAAGGAGTGCAAAGGGTGGAGTAGGGACTCATGCATAATTCCACAAAAACTGATATTGGAAAGTTATCAGGTAGGAGTGAACTTGTAGATTAGACTTTTTCATCTGAAAACCTTCAGAGAAATGTAGAACAATCCTTTCAAAATAAAGAACTCCAAAGAGAAAAGAGCAGCTGAGAAAGGTTCAGAATTAAGACCTTTATGGTGAATTTTCAGAATGATTGGAATTATAAGAAAGAATTATATTATAAGAGATAATTATAAGTGAGAAAATTATAAGCATCAGACAAAATTCTATATATTTGCACACAGCAAATTTCAACTTTATGTCTGTCGCACACTCTAAAATTCCTTTTAGAAGACAACTTTATGAAAACATGGTGTCTTTGGCAGCAGCATCTCCCCACTGCACAATTGAGAAGAAAGATGGTTAGAGAGATGAGTCCAACATTTTCTATTATTAGAAGATGCCAGATATTCCAAATATTCTTTAAAGTTATCAGGTGCATGATATCGAATGGTGGTTGGTTACGCCTTCGTTAAATGTGATGTGGACAAAGTTGAAATGAAAAACGAAATAATTTTATTGCAAACAAATGTCAGTGGAGAAGGAATGGACCCACTTTTATCTTAAATTCCTAGAGACGGTCCAAGCAGCCAACTGATTTTACTAATCTCACACTTTTAGGGACTCACCTGCATGATATTTTCTAAGAATCTGTGAAGATTTTTAGAATCATCATCCTATTCAAGACTCTATATTAAAGCAGTAAAGGTGGAATTATCTACAGATGGACATCGTTTTGTAAATCCCACTTATAAAAGCTAGCAAGAGGCTGGGGATACAGCTCAGTAAGCACAATGGCAGAGTCAAGAAAGTGATAGCCTCACTAGAGTGAGGGCTTGAGTTTGATCTCCAAAACGCAATTTTAAAAGCCTGAGTAGGACAACTCACATGTAGTCCTAGAAACGGAGATGCGAGGATAAGCAGCTCTCTGGACATCCCGGAGTGGGAGCTTCATCTAATTGGTGAGGCCCTTTCTAAAAATATATGAATAAGTCAATAATGGATGGATGGAGTTATGGAGCAAAACCTCAGGGTTTTGTATGGCTTCCACATGTATGTGTATACTTGTGTGCAAGGGCAACACTGGACATATAAACACACATGCACATACACAAAAGACAAAATTACAGAACCCCAAAACCCTATGTTTTCAATCACCTTTCCTCTGTATGTATGTATATGTATATATATTATAATAATGTAAATGTCTATTTTAACTTTCTTTTCTACAGAAAAATACGTTGAAAATTCAAAATTCAAAGACTGATTTACACTCCAATTATCTATTATAACTAAATTATTTGAATAATGTTTTCAAAACATATTTAAATGATTTTTAAAAGTGAGGTACAATATATTCCAAAACTGGTGGTAGGTGAGCTTGCTATACTGTCTAACTTTGTAGCTCATAAAACAAGGGTCTTACTTCTTTTTCTCATCATATTATGCACTTAGAGGAAATCTCTGCTCAGCAATATGAAATTGACAAATGGATATAGCAGACGAACAGATGCATATAAAACCTAGCAGATGGGTCTCCATTTTCTTAGGTGAGCTGATCTAGATCCGTTTTATCAAGTTACGATGATGAAAGGATATGAAGCTAAAATAATACACAAAGCAGTAGAAAATGTGGATGGATCCTTGACATAAAATAAATAAACCTGAATGTTTATAAAAATTAAAATGTGCATGTGGGGTGTTTGAAAAATGTTCCTTCATTAGTGAAATTGCATTAAATATTACAAACCATCATTTTAAATCAATACTCACATTCAAAAGAGGTCTTAACTCATGAGTGGGTACATTTGTATCCTGGACTCTCTATAAGCACATAGAATGGTTGTTGAGTTAGATTATTTCAAAATGCAAAATTAATGAATTTATTAAAAACAGGGGTAAGAATGTTTAAATTGCTTACTGAGGAAAAAAAAGAAATGGAGGACATAATACTAAGAAAGTTTCTGCAGATCATGTTCTGCTTATAATGCTCCCTTTCTAATAGAATTATTTCTAGTAAGAAGGGGTCAAAATGGTACAGGTGAGAGTGATGAATTCTCATGGACTCCATGAGAAATCTTTAGTGGTGCAGTTCGAACCCTCGGCAATTCCTTCTCCTGATATTGCTTTTTAATAGTTGACTTTTGTAGAATTGCTGCTCATTTAATCTTTCCAACTTTCTTTTTCTTCACACCTATTATTTTAAGATGTTTTAAACTCATCTTTATATAAATATAATGCTAATATTTAAAATAAAATACTAAGTTGAACATCTGAAACTCTATTCGAAAGTGCTTCAAGCAATATCAGCTATGAAAAACTTCCAAGGTTTGCACAACATGTTTTGTCATTTATTCTTAATTTACACTTGAAATATCTGAAATGCATAAGAATTACCAGAAAGCAGTTTCAATAACAGAATGCCAAAATATTTAATATTTATCAAAAATATGTCAGTCTTTGGTCTCTCATGTTCATAGTCTTATTTAAATACAAATGTTTAATAAAATTCATGACTTTTCAATGAGTTATTTTTATGATAGACACTATAACAAACTAACTAAAAGTGTTAGAGTATTAACAAATACCAGTGTTTTTAATATTAGCATACATGAACCAGATCTGTATCCTTGAGGTTTGAACGAACAGTGGACTTTTTGTAGGATTCTTGATACCTTGGCAGACATCAACATTGTCACTCAGCTTCACAAATATAGCTCAGAATCACAAAACATTCTACTATTTTCCATTTTCAACAGAACCAGTGAACAATTATTTGAATAAAAAGAGGTGCTATCTCTTGGTTATAGCATTAAAAAATGATAGCAATAAAATTAATTGTTTTGATATCAAGATGAGGGATATTCTTACTTCAATAATCTATGTTCTTAGAGATTCCTAAGTAAGGCAAGGATATGATAAAGTTCAGAAAAGAAAACAAATGGAATTGAAAGCAGGAAAGCAACAGAGAAAATGGGTAAAACAAAAATATATAAATAATTTTGTCATTATATCAATAAGATTGAAAAAACTCCTACTAAGACTGAAAATAGTATAAAAATAAAATGTACAGAAAACATAAGAAGGCAATACAAAAAATGAAAAAAGACTCACAAATGCCAATTCCATAGGTATTGGAATGTTCAATGAAGCATTCAAAGTTACTTTAAAATTGATACATGACATGATTGACAGTGGAAGTACAAAAATATTAAAACTCAACCAAAATTACATAGGTCAACATGATAAACTTAGATTTTTACAAAATAGAAAATAATTGAAAATTTCTTCCTACTAGATGAAAGGGCCCATGTGATTTAGTATTTTTTATTCCAGTACTAGGGAATGAATGCATGCTCATAACTGAATAGTATTCTACCAGTACAATAACCTCTGATTTTTTTTTCTTTTGAGAGAGAATCCCATCTCATTGACCAGAGTAGGGAGACTCATACCTTTGTCAACAGGCCCAAATTTGAGTTGCTTTTTGAGAATACACTGTAGCAAACATTTATAATTATCATAATTTTTGCAGGATCTCTTCCAAAATGTTTGTGCATAAAGAATATTTACCACCTAATATAAAATAAGATATTGTAATAGATAAAACTGCAGATCAAAATCTCTCACTAATTTGGACACAGAAATTCTATGAGAAAATATTTTGTCAAATCAAACACTGGATGGGGATTTATATCATATTGAAGTGAAATTTACCTCTGCCATATGAGACTAATTTCCAAAAGCAACTGAATGTAGTTGAGCATATCAGCATCCAGGAGAGAAACCTTATAAGGTTTATCTGATGCTTCCTAACAGCACAGTGTACATAAAATCGACACAAGTTACCAATGGAATATTATTATCTAAACATAAAATAGATCACATAGGAAACTTCTAAGACTATCTGGGGATAGAAGAAATGCTTTAATTTAAGATCGGAAGCATGAACAACTGTGCTCAAAAATGCTATTCAATAAAGCATTAAAAATTCATATCTGCCGGGCGATGGTGGCACACACCTTTAATCCCAGCACTCGGGAGGCAGAGGCAGGCGGATCTCTGTGAGTTCGAGACCAGCCTGGTCTACAGAGCTAGTTCCAGGACAGGCTCCAAAACCACAGAGAAACCCTGTCTCGAAAACCAAAAAAAAAAAATCATAACTATTTTGATAAGGCTGCAGTAATAGATAATGATGAGGTAAGTATGACAAAATGAAATAAGTTTATTTGCAAATAATTTACCATGTATATGGAAATTTCTAAGAATTCTGCTAAGCTACCTTATAGAGATAATAAAATCAAGTTGTATAATATCCATAAAGAATCATTTCTATTTATTTGCATTGACCTTGTAAACATGAGAGTCAAAATTACAAAAACAATACCACTCTCCTAAGGAAATAAAATCCTAAGCTATGCACTGGATAAAACATGTGTGTTAGAAATGTATAAGCTAATAATGAAGAAAATCCTAAATAAACAAGGAAACATATTGTGCATGAGAGAGTTATAAGTTTCATGGGAACAGTGTCACTGCATATATATCTGTTGCATTTGCCATTACTATTAAAAATGCCCAGCAAAACCATGCCAAGGTTTGCCAAATAGTGAAGTTCAGATATTTGGCATACGATTTGTCAACATCATTATATTTTCATCTTAAAAATTTGTCTTTAAAAGCATGGTTTTTCACTTCTCCATTGAATAGCATGTTTTTAAATGAAGAGATTTTGATTATATTCCAAAGTCACTCAATGGGAGACAGGCTCTTGTGCCAAGGAAGCTACAAATACCATGAATTGGTTGATAATAAATAATATCTTCTGTAATAGTTTTGGGAAAAGATCATGGAAAGTTTAGGCAATGGAGCTATTTGATATCTTCCAATTTCTTTATAAAAATAAAGAACATATAGTTAAACTATATGTGTCTAGCCTAGGTGTCTCTATTAATAACTATTATTAGATTTATTTCTTAATTTATTATTGATAAATTGTGTATGTATACTTGTGTAGGCTGCATGTGGCACAACAACACACACACACACACACATACACACATATACACACGGGAGTCAGAGAGTATCTTAACTGGATTTCTCTTTACCACATGGGTCCTCGTACTTGAACAATGGTTATCAGACTTGGTGGCCAGCACTTCTACCCAATGAGCCATTTAGGCTAACCTACTAATCTGTCACTTGAACCCTTGCAAATACGACTGCCAGTGACATGGTATCAAGGTACCACCACGATCCATAAACACTTCACACCACCAATGAAAGCGCTTAAAAAATAAGGAACATGTTTATACAAAAACTATTAAACTATGGATAACAGTTATATAAATATTAGTACATTATTATAGGAAGATAAGGTCTATAAGATTCTCCCCATTGATCAAAACATGAATCTGCTGTGTACCTTTACCTGACTCCTGGGGTCTATGCTATTGACTCTGGGCCTTCTCACCTTCTCTCCTGAGAGAGCCATTAGGACCCAGCTACACATTACTGCATTAAAGTACTGAAAATTAGCAATAGATATGTTAATGTGCTTATTTGGATAAAGACAAAGCTAGATGTAGTTTTACAAACCCATAATCATCACCTAGTAGCTTTGCTTAAATTCAATACAAGAAAAATACAAACTTTGTAAAATAGTTTGTCAACTTTTCTTCATCATAAAATATTCATTTCATTCACATGCTAAACAATTTTTTGAGTCAGGATAAAACTAAACAATTGCAATTTTTAATTTCCCTATTGATATAATCATCTCTGTTTAAAAAAATGAAACAATGCTGTTTCTTCTAGGTTTTTGTTTTAGTAACTGTAACCTAATTTTGGGGTGTGTTCCTGGCAGCACCAATTACTTCAAAAGGATGATGGGCATCAAAGAAGCTCCTTATGGAGTTTGCTTTCACTGTGGCAAGATTAGCCATTTGGGGAAGAAACTGCCTTTGCCTTGATTGCTTGACTGTATGCTATATAAACTGGACATGCAGGACCCATAGGAAAGTGATTGCTGAACTTGTTAAAACAAGATGGAACAGTCCTTCAGTGCTCCTGTTTAATGGAAGAGTCTGCCAGACTTTCTATAGAACACAGAGGAAAATGACTGACAGACTGCCAATATAGGTGGGACAGTTTCAAATTTCCTGCCTCACTGAGAAGTCTTCTAGATACTCTAGGCCTGCAGGCAGAAGATGGATGCCCCAATGTTACAGAAGAACTTTGGGTGACTGTCCAGGCAGTCAGATATCTCTGTCATTTCTAGAGTTTTGGGAGTTACTTGCAATATACTTCCTGTTTACTCAGGTAATATTATATCCTTCAGGGGTCTTTGATTGACTAGAAGACCAGATAGTTATAATTATTGTTTTCCTTAGTTAAGGCAAAAGATAAATTAATTTAGATTCACAAAGATAGGCCAAATAATAGCGCATCTTCTTTAATTTTTGCAAATAAAAATAGACTAAATATTATAACTATAAAAAAATGAAACATGAAAAACAGTCAATTACAATATTATTTGTGTTCTATTAATCCAATAGCTGCAGTTCATGTGCTCAGGTATAACTATATAACTGAGTGATTTACCAGTCCTTTTTCAAATAAAGGAGACTAACATAATTTGAAACTAAAGTAAACTGGGTGAAAGTCATGGAACTTGTATGGGGTTTTAATAAACATTCATGTAGCAGATATCTTCATCTCTATAAGCAGTAGTTATTAATCTGGGATCTTGGGAACATTTAAAGATCCCAAAAGCAGACACTAATTAAACACTTCAGCCAGTAGCTTAGAGGAAAATAAACCAATATATATATATAGATTAAGTGTGTGACAAATTGAATTAACTCCTAATACTTCTTTTAAAAAGATAACTCCACCTAGAAAGTCAAAACAATAACACTCAGTTGGACTTTATTTTAAACTGCTTCTCTTCCTAGCTTGCAATGTCACAGTTAAACACATATAATGTAAAAATAAATAAATGGGTATAAAAGTATCAACTACACTCTGTAATAATTCATCTTTTCAGTCTGTCCTTCACAGAGCTCAAATTTGGCTTTTAATGATATCACTGAATTGTTTTTTTTTTCCAAAGATGTTCCACTTCACATATGTCTCCAGATTTCATTATCAGGACTGTCCCTAAAGAGAAGCTAAGTGGTCACGTGTTTAATAGAATTTGAGAGCTGATAGTGAAAGACATACCTCTCCAAATGAGTTCCCCATCTGTCTTCCAGGGTCTCTAAAATCATATTACTACAACTGTATCCTTCAGTTACAGTTATCATGTTTCAAAAAACTCTTTTAAAATAAAATTAAGATGAAAGAGGTATTTGTAAAATATTACTGTGTATTTGTACATTACCATTAAGAACTTATGGAATTAAGATTGTCTAATATCTATAAAATACCTTTAGACTATTTTAAGTAAACTACAAATTCCACAAGACAAAGATGTTAGAAATTAAAGCAATATTTGTAAACCAAATTTATGAAGACACTCGATGAAAGAAAACACTATTATGTATGATAGATATGTGTTTAATACCCTGTACAGTATGATTTAGCACTGCGCCTATCAGTTAATATTGCCCAGCATCAGGAAAGAAAAATCTTCAGAGCAGGGCATCATGAGAATATCTTCTTTTAACTTGTTTTTCATTCACACTGACCTATTGAGGCAATCCCAGTTACTTTCATTTCATTAATCATTAAGTTGCCTGAAAGTTGGAAAATTTAGGCTTAGCTTGACTGAGGTTTTCAATATGAACCACATTTCAAATATTCAGATTGGGTCTATTATATGTTTCCTCCACCTTCCACCACAGGTGAGCTGATATCCCATCACATAGCATGTCAGGGAAATGGCGGATGATTGTTGAGGGTTAATAATTGAATGAGCTAGTTGTCATGGATTAGAACACTATGGGTCCCTTTCAAGCTATTAGTAAAGTGTTCAGAAAAATGATGCTCAACCTATATCTTGAAGAAAAGTATTGGTAGATCCTGTTTTCCGATTCTAAGCAAGACTACTGGACATAATTTATAAATACCAATATAACCCAAGAGAAGACCTATAGAAATACACAATGTGTAAATGTGATAGGAAGAGTCCTGTGTATGTTAAATGATGGCTAAGCATTCAGAACATTTTGGAGGGGGCAAGGCATATGATATATGTGTTGTCAAACTGCTGCTGGCAGAGTTAAGGTCTTCCAGTCCTCTGCATAGGAAAACAAAAGTGAGCTATTTGAAAACACAACGGAATATTTGGAGCGGTGAACCACTTGGAGCTAAAATGACACAATGTCTGGACTGCTGTGATCTGGCTTTTGGTGGCATTCTGCAGGCAGCTTGGAGGCAAAGATGAATGAAAGCTGAGAACCTGTGAGTGAGGCTGGGTTAACCATGGGTGTGCATTGTGCTCGAATGGGAAAGCAGAAAAAAAAAAGGATAGTGGGGTTTTAATTGCTTAGACAAGTTTTGAAAGTCAAAAATGTATTGTCCTTTTAAATAAAAGTGCCGTTGGTTCCCCTGACGGAATGTACTGCTCAAGCTTTACACCACCCCTTCCCCCACCTGCCTTGCCGAGGAGAGCAGAAGCTCTTTGTCTCATCACTAGTCCTTAGGCAGCAGTAGTCTGCACTGGACACCCAGAGTTATTCTGAACAAAAGAAACGAAGGGTCACCCTATTGCCTGAAACTGCCTACAGCCTCAGAAAAATCAGTTTTCTCTTTGGTAACACAGCTGTCTAGTTTCTTCTAAGTCATCATTCATGGCCACGGCCAGTGTCCATGGACACTATTGGTAAAGTTGAAAGTTTGGCCCATTCAATTGACATTTCACATCTTCCCATGCAAGAGAGTATAGGTCTTTTCCTTCATGCACCTGCTGGGCACTTCTAGTCTATTTTATGCTTTTATTGATCAAGTACAAAGTAGCCAGAGGTAGTGGTTTTTTATCAGGTGCCTGGAGTGCCAGCCTCAGTAACCCCTCAGGGCTCAGAATCGGAGTCCTAAGGCAGGTGAGGACCTGAGGGTAAAAAAATTAACTCAAGTACATGACCTCTGCATCTTATTTTTTTTTTTTTTGGGCAAACCGAAAAAATAAATAAAGGGGTGTGGAGAAGAGGAAGAACGAGAAGAAGGGTAAGGAGGAGAAATAGAGGTAGTAAGGAGAATAAGAAGATTAAGAGTCAGGGCTGATCTATACAAGGTTTCTAGGTTTTACAGACATAGAAAATTCTATAGGTAAGGACAATGACAGTAAGTATATCAAATTCACAAAAAAGGGGCATGTAGAACCTGTCAAAGCAGTACTCTGGAACAGGTGACCAGACCTAGGAAAGAACCAGCATTCAAGGGGAAGTACCTGATATTCCAAACCATTAGATAAAGTGACTAAATATCCCTGAATTCTGGATTTACCCATTCTCCTCTGATGTGGGAAAAGCTTCTGTATATGTATTGATTTTATTGGTTACTATAGAAGCTGCTCTCTTCATCTAATCTCTTTGGTGATAACCAATTTTGGAGATGCCCAGATTTGTTTATTAGCAAAGGTGGGGCATGCTGCCTTCCTGCTCAGTGCCTGTCTTCTATAGAAATTTCTATGTGGTCTGTTAGCAATTTTGTGAGATTTTCTACATAAAAGTGACTGTTAGAACCAACAATGAATGTTATTGTTCTAAAGTCTCATGCTGTGGGGGAATGGAGCAAGGCCATTCTGTTGCCCATGCAAAAGTCACACTGTTGAGCTGCTTTGAGAACAAATTCGATTTCAAAGGGAAGAATCATGGCTTCACTAGATTTTTACAGATATGACAGTGACATTTAAGAGACAAGTGTTCCTGTAGCCATACAAAATGGGTTGCTCCGTGTGAACGTATACGTATACACTTCCCGTGGATCTTCTTATTGGTCTGTTAGCTGTGCATTCACTGAATAGTCTTAAGGGCTCTAACAGCTTTTCTATTGTTTGAGGAACGTTTAGGCTTCTATAAAATGAACTAAGGTATTAGCTATGATGAGGGAGGTTTATAGAGGATGTGCAAATGTCTTTTAACAAGCTATCATTTGGGTCTCTATCCAAGCAGTATAGTTTTCTAATAGTTACTTTGGAATTACACAGAGACTCATACGTTACTTTAAAAAGTATTATTTCTATTTATGTTTGAGGGAAATGAATAATTTCTTTTCTATAGTTAGGTTAGGATTAATTAATTAAATTAATTAATTAAAATAATTAACTAATTTCACAAGTTAATTATTAATTAAGTACCACAATTTGTATGTCTATAATGGATTGGAAAAAATCTGAGTAAAAATGTTAGCTTAACTATTCCTTATTTTTAGCAAGATTTTAATGTCCACTGCACAGAGATGGTACTGAGGCTTTTGCAGCATTCCCTCATTAATTAAAAAAATATTCATCAGCATCAGACAGGATTATTCCTCAGGAATGAGATTTTAACACAATGTGAGATGTTTCTGTCAGTAGTTCTGTTTCTTCTGATCTTGAAGAATTTCCCTTCCTTTTGAGAGGGTATGAAAGCTTCAGAAAGGAAAAATGCACAGCACCTTAAACCTCTTAAAATACTAAATGCCGTCTGCTGAATAAGATCTGTTCTTCTACTTTTTCACTTGAGTTACTGAATTGATAAAATGATAGAATATGATTAAATTATGTCGAATATTCCCTGGCCTCACTTACAAACATGATTTTGATGACCCTCAGAGTAGATGATTTTCCTCCATTTTTATTGCTTTTTCTCCCCAGTAGAGACTTGAAAGTAACAATAATAACTATCATTATGGAATATCTGCCATTTTTAGCTTTAGCTAACATTTGCTCATACCCCAAATTATATACTTTAATTCTTGATTTATAGGTGAAATTGTGAGATAACAAATAATTTTCTTAAGGTCATAAGAGTTGTGAACTACTCAGCAAAGAATCAAGCTTAAATTCTATGCCTTTTTCTGTACTACACAAAGAATATCTGCAAGAACTCTGCTATGATAAGAAGGCCAAAGTGCTTACTTGGAATAGCGCTGGTGTTTATTTGACTGTACATAGACTTCTTTCACAGAACCATGTGCAAAGTATATTTTTCTTTTAAAAAGCTTCAATTACCATATATTGTGGGTTTAAGTGAAACAGTCATATAAAGTGACCCGCATTTTTCTGTATAAACATTCAGATTTTGATTTAATGTATAGGTTTACCTATCCTGCTGCTATTCTAAGCAGTCACAGCCCTGAGGCAGAAAGTATGAGATCTAATGTTCGGTTGAGTTGCTGCTTAGACCTCACAGGACCTGGGAAAAGGGGGAAGCAAACTGAAGCACAAGCATCTTTAAGTTGCCTACTTAGTCTCATGGAATATCAGACTAAGAAAATATGTGTAAAATGGCTGAGGGAATGGCGCAGTTGGTAAACGGTTTGCAAATTAAAATTAGCATGCTCTAGTCTTCCAGCAAACATAATAAAGTTCCAAGCCGTATAAGAAATATAATCTGCACCTCATTGTATAATACTGACAAAGAAGAAAAGGTAAAGTGGGAGAGGCTTAAAAATGCACACACAGAAAGAAATAGAAAGAGGACTGGGGAGGCAACTAGACCAGAAAAGCATTTTCTCCAAAGGCATGGAGACCTGAATTTTGATCCCCAATGCTTATGTAAAGGTTATATATTGCTGCACGAGTTTTTTGTTGTTGTTGTTGCAACACTGTAATGGTGGAGACAGAGGATTCTTGGGGTTTTCTGGTCAGTCGTGCTAACCGAAATGCTTAGTTCACTGTGAGATACTATCACAAGGAAGATGCTCCCAGCTAAAGGGTGCTTGCTGCAAAACCCGACTACCTGAGTTTAATCCCTCGGACCCACATGGTAGAAGGAGAGAAATAAGTTCCACAGTTTTCCCTCTGATATCCACATATGTGCACAGAACTTGCACACACATAAACAAACAATTTTGCATATAGATAGAACAGACACACATGCTTAACATACACAGACACACAAATAAACATATACATTCATGCAAGCACGCACAGAAACACACTAAATGAGTAAATTGATTAAAAATATGTGGAAGACATACCAATGTTGCAAAAAAAATGATTCTGCACATGTAGATGCACACAGGCATGTCACCTCTAACAACAGACACAGACAAACGTTAAAATGTAAAAGACTTATAGAGCACCATACCAAATTTTCCTGTTTGCAGGGAAAATTTTTGGCATAAAGTGACACATTCTTTTCAGGACCTCATAGACTGATATTTAAGTTTTGTCTGCTCTTTTATTCTTGAAATGTTCTTTCCTTTCTCCATTGTAATTCTTTTGTGATGTCTGGATACTGCGACAAGATCTTATACTTTTCATATAATTGGCTTCATTTCCCACATACTTTGTGGTCATTAAACACTGAATGGCCTAAGAACAAGAGGTACTTCAGTTATATGTATGGTGAACATAATGTCCAGAGTGTTCTATCTGTTGTATGTATACTGTGTGTCTTAGTTAGGGTTAGTATTCCTGTGATTAAACACCATCACCAAAGCAACTTGAGAAAAATAGAGTTTATTTACCTTAAATATCTTGAATATCAGTCCATTGAGAAAAAGCAAGGGAGGAACTCAAGTCAATCAGGAACCTCGAAGCTGGACTTGATGCAGAATCATGGAAGGTGCTTTTTACTGACTTGCTCTATATGGCTTGCTTATCCT
>NC_022009.1:31545279-31546583 GCF_000317375.1 Microtus ochrogaster | reverse complement strand
TATATATATAATAGAACCACAAACTAAATGCACAATGGGATGATGAAATGGACTCTCCCACATCAGTCATTAATTAAGAAAGTATTCTACAGGCTTGCCTATAGTCTAGCCTTGGAGGCATTTGCTCAACTGAGATTATTTCCTCTCCAATGATTCTAGCCTATGTCAAGTTGACATAAAACTAGCCAGCACACTGTGGTTTGAGTATGAAATTTCTACCACAGGATTGTGTATTTGAAACTTTGATACTCAGCTGGTGCTATATGGGAATGTTGTGTAACTATTGGAAGGTAGAGGCTTATCGCCCAAAGCTGATGGCTGGGGACATCTCGGGTTTTATAACCCAGACTCACTATGCCGTCTCTCTACTTCTGTGACTGTGAACATGTGAGCAGCTGGCTTCCCACTCCTGTGTCCATGACTTCCCCTTGATAGCTCCATTTATGCCTTCATAAATTAAGCCTTAATAAACCTTTCCTTGTGTCACAGGGTGCCCTGCCCTGTGGGAAGTCCAAGGCTCTCCCCACTCCCTCCAGGTCTAGGAAGGTGAGCATCCAAACAGATTAGGCTCCCCAAAAGCCACTACATGCAGTAGAATCAAAACCCAGTGCCATTATCATTGGCTTCTCAGTCAGCCCTCATTGTCAGCCACATTCAGAGAGTCTGGTTTGATTACATGCTCCCTCAGTCCCAGTCCAGCAAGCTTTGTTGAGCTCCCATTAGGTCAGTCCCACTGTCTCCGTGGGTGGACGCACCTCTCCCTGTCCTGACTTCCTTGCTCATGTTCTTCCTCCTTCTGCTCTTCATCTGGACCTTGGGACCTCAGTCCAGTGCTCCAATGTGGGTCTCTGTCTCTATCTTCATCCATTGCTGGATGAAGGTTCTATGGTGATATGCAAGATATTCATCAGTGTGGATAAAGAAGGTGTGGCACATATAAACTTTAGAGTTCTACTCAGTTGTAAAAAAACAATAATATCTTGAATTTTGAATGCAAATGGATGGAAATAGAAAACACTCCTAAGAGAGATAACCCAGACTGTAACGGCGTAAACGAATGCAGACAGATTGTAAAAATATATATATATACAGCTTTAATAGACTTACAGAACCACCGTTCCCGCGGAGACCAGGAAAGCAGAAGCAGCGGCTGGGAGCATGCTAGCCAAATTTATATGCAAACATTAGCCTCAGGCGAACACGCCCCCTAAGGGGCGGGACTTATCCCTACATCTCCCCTTTTTGTCTAAATAAGACAGAACTAAACCAAATACAACTATATACAATAATAACAAATAATAAAT
>NC_022009.1:31515532-31528541 GCF_000317375.1 Microtus ochrogaster | reverse complement strand
GCCCCCTAAGGGGTGGGACTTATCCCTACACCACACCCCAAAAGATGAATATGGTATGTACTCACTCATAAGTGGATTCTAGCCATAAACAAAGGACATTGAGCCTATAATTTGTGATCCTAGAGAAGCTAAATAATAAGGTGAACCCAAAGAAAAACATATATTTATCCCCCTGGATAATGAAAGTAGACAAGATACCCTAGAAAAAGTTGGGAGCATAGGGATGGGGATGGGGTGGGGGAAGGGGAGATGGTGAGAGAGAAGGGAGAAGGGGAGGATTGGGGAGATCTTGGGGGAATGGAATGGTTGAAATGGAGGAAGGGTGGATATGGGAGCAGTGAAGAAGAAATCTTAATTAAGGGAGCCATTTTAGGGTTGACAAGAGACTTGGATCCAGAGGGGTTCCCAGGTGTCCAAGGAGATGTCCCCAGCTAGGTCCTTGGGCAGCAGAGGAAAGGGTACCTGAACTGGCCTTATCCCATAGCCACACTGATGATTTGGTTCTATTTCTCACTGTTCTTGACATTGCTTTCCATGAGTGAATCAACAGCTTTGCTTAGTGGTCAGTTCTGGGAAACACTGAGATAATAGTATGTGCAGGCTTGTGTATGAGCTGGATTCTTAGAGAATGTTCTGGACTGTGGTGTGGCAATCATTGAGGTAGGTGAAATGCCAGAAATGATAGGTTGGTTAAACGCTGAGTATGTTGGTTTACACCCGAGGAGCAGTACATTTTACAAGTTCTAAATGAGTAAAATTTGCTGAATGTGTCAAATGGATCAAAGAGTTAACTTCTTTTTTTTTTTCTTTTTCTGATCATAATCATGGTTACATTGATAATTTGCTTAATTCTTTTTGTCCAAAGGTGTTTACATATATTGATACTTATATACATAACCTACACACACAAATGCACACAGCTCATATGTATGCCCATTTACCTGTAGCTTCATACATACACACACCTGCATACAGCTTTGAGGCTTAATTGCATAATATGTTAGGTCACCAGTTGCAAAGAAATTGTCAGGGCTTATAAAATAATGGTTACATATTCTTTCTGATGGTCTTTATTTTTGCGCATTATAATACTTCCTCTATCAAACCTGTACCCATGAAGAGGAATATAAAACCTACAGATCTCATAGAAAAAAAAAGGCAGAGAGTTTAGTGATTGCTGCACTTTGAATTGGTTTGAGTAGAGTTCGCTGATGATGTTGCCTATTTATTTTTTCTCTCTCTGTGAAACACAGAAAAGGGTGAAAGCAGGGGGGCTGAAGGAAAGAGCTATGGACAATTCGGCCTTTCACAAAATGCTAGTTGTGTCAGCACACATAGCTGACAAAATCATGTGCCTGAAAGATGGAGTAATCATTTTTTTTTTTTAGCTTTGATGGCCCTTTATTTGCGCATCTCTTCTTTTCTACCTGTGTTTAAAAGTACCCTTCTGTATTTTTAATGAGTCTTTTCAAAATGGACCTAGTACTCATGCTAATTAGTAGTATTGTAAGATTCATTCTCACTTTGCTAGAAACAACCACAGATAAAACAGGACCTGCATTTGATTCAAGCGTGAAGGAAGGGGACACATCCCTGAGACTAGAAGAAGACCAAGAACAAGTTAATGCCTTGGGAAGACCTGGCATTGGATTTAGAAAACAGAGAAGCAGCTAGCAAAACCAACCACTTGTGAGAAGCACCTCATTATTCCTCAGAGACTTAGCCATATGTATCTATTTTAATGTTTTGTCATAATTAAAATCTTTAACTTAGAGCACCGACAAGGGACTACAAGGTATATTGATTATTATTTATATCATTATCACCACCACCACCACCACCATCATCATCATAATTATTTTACATTTGGACCACTGCGTCCCCTCCCTTCTCTTTCTCCAGTCCCTCCTGCTTGGCCATAAATTTACTTCTCCTCCATTTCTCTCCATACAAGTGAAGGCCGCCCATGGACATCAACTAGCATATTAAATTGCAGTAAGACTAGGCACTTTCCCTTTTATTAATACTCTGTGATATATGTGGCACAGAAATTATGGGAGTGGTCCACCAATGACTGATTCAGCTTGAGACCCAAGCTATGAGATGGAGTCTACCCCTAGCACTGCCTGCAGGGCCAAGATCCAGAGGTGTATGGGTTTCTAATATTAAGTGAACTGCATGTCTACACAGGCTGCAATATACAGGCTTACTGCCTATCATTATTTTAAGATCTCTGAGATCAATAATCATTGTACCTTGGGTACTTTTGCACTTCTGATACTTGGTGTATATTTTGTAGGCAATTTTGAAATTTTATTTGCAGAATAAATAATTCTAACCTCTATTAAAAATTCTTAGCTGCTCAAGTAGAACGAGTCTTCTTGACAGAATACACTTAACACTTAGCAACTTAATTTTACACTGGTTATTAAGCTAATATTTTATGTGTTCATTGTGGATGTGGGAGGATGTTGTAAAAACTTATCATGGAATAGTCGGTTTAAAGTAATAGGAGTTGCTTTTTTCAATGTGTAGGAGGCCAGAGGAATAAAACAGAACTATCAGGAGGCTGTTTAAAATGATCTAATATGACTGTTCACTTACCTTCCCTGTCTTCTGGTGTTAGTGACAGTACTTGTCCATCTTGACCCTGTCTCTAAGAAGATGACCTTCTCTGCGTGGGTGTACATACATCTATGACTTCTCTCAATAAGGACATCTGATATTTTTTGGATTAAGTGAATTGCTAACCCAATGTGACATTTTATTTTAAAGAGCTATATAATAATTATGAAAACCCCTTTGTCAAATAATGACACAGGTTTTGGTAGACATGAATGAAGTGCTGGTCAACCTAGACTATGTGCTGAAGTTTGCTCACTTACTTGTTACAGAGAAACTTTATAACTCTAACCTTTCATTACCTTGTCTGACTAGACAACAGTGGTTTTACTACATATCTTTGAAACTGGTAGTGAAGCTTATTTGAAACGATGTATATTGATTTTGACATTAAACATTATACAGTTAAAGAAATACAGTGAATAGTATCTTAAATTAATATAGCAAACAATCTAGTAGAATTATTTTTAAAATTATGATTATTAGTGTGTGTGTGCATATGTTTGTGTAGCTGTGTGTGTTTTCAGCTATGTACATGTTGTGATTGTATACAGGACACAAGGGAACTGTAATTGTCTTCTACCTTTCTTGGAGGTACTTCCTTGAGATTGGGTCTCTCACTGAACCTGGAGTTCACTGGGTTGGTGGTGAACAAGTTTACAAACTCCTCCTGTCTTCTTTTACCTAGCACCAAACACACAGTCCTGGGGCTACAGACCTGTGTAGCAAACCTGACATTATACATGAGTGCTGAAGATCTAAACTAAGCCCATGTGCTTGTGCAGCAAGCATTTTGCCCACCGAGCCCTTTCCCAGCCATTACAATGATTCTTTTTTTTTATGACAGTACCTTTCCGTATATAACAGTGACAAAATGCTAAAGCAAAATTTCCTGTCCAGAGTTCAGCAAACTGACAAGAAAGAGTATGGGTGAGATCTCAAGAGAAATTATAAGAACAAGTCCAAGTCAAGTAGCAGTTCACAAATATTTGCTTTGGGTAACCACATGCTTTTGCTAGGATGATCTCAGAAGTCTTGTTACATAAGGTAAAACAAAATAACTAACAGAGGAGGGCACTGGAAAGAGCCTGTAGTGGTTTAAAGGTAATGGGGTCACTGACTTGCAGTAGCTAAAAGAGCATTTGAAAAAGAATGAACCTGGGAAAAGCATGAAATTCATCTCCTTCAAAGGTGGCTTTTAGAACATAACATTGAATTTGTGGTAATAATTTGTGGTAGAGTAATAGTTCAGAATCATAAACTAAGGAGAGGTAGAGTCAACCAAGAAATGGGACTAGAGAGAACCATTTAAGTTGCTTAGAAAATAAAGCTACAATGGGAACAGCCTCAGCAATTTTTATACAAGACAATGGGAGACTTCTGCACAGCATTAGAATCATCTTCCTTCATTCTCACAATGTTCAGCAATGAGTACTTGTCAGACTCCCATATCTTCTGTAAGTGAAACTGAGATAGAGATGATGGAGACATGTTGAGGGAGCCCTGACTAGTCATGGGCAAGATCATTTTTTACTGTATACAGTTGTCATCTAACTGAAAAAATAATGGTATTTTCAAGATTTTGGTTATAAGCTGTCCAGAAAAATTTTCAGTTAGTCAGTACCATAACTTTAAAGATGGGAGGTAATCCAGCTAAAAATAAATATGAATTTATTTGAGATGATTAGTGCATCCTGCTACCATTGTTCACATTGTTCTTTAATCGTGCCTGTAGCACTATTAATAAAAGCCCACAGACAGATATTGGGGTTCAATCTGAAGGTCAGAAAAGCAAACCAGTGAGCCACTGGCTCTTAACTCTACCTCAGTTCGAAATGACAATCCTGCCTCTAGGAATCCTCAGAATGAGACTATGTCTGAGAACTGTCTCCTCCCGTCTTATATTCCTCTTTATTGCTGGGATTAAAGACATACACAATTACTGACAACGTAGTGGCAAAGTAGTGCGGCTATTGGGCTTAAAGGTGTGTGTCACCACTGCCTAGACTGTAAGGATAATCAGTGATGCTGTTTTACAGTCTGATTATCAGGCAAGCTTTATTTATTAAAATACAAATTAAATATCACTACGTATGCCTCCTGCTCAAATAAGCAGAAATGATCCTGACTTTCAAAGTGGCCCAGAGGTTCAGATAACTATCTCGTCTCCCAGCTTCCTTTTTTGAATGAAGTTGTTATTCACAAGTATCTACACAGGGAGGTAGCAATCAAATTATTAAAATGAAGCAGTGACCCTGAAATAGATAAAATTATATAAGAATTTAAAGTAGCTTTGTTGCTTTGTATAATGAAAAAATATGTTTGACAATTTTTTAGTCTTATAATACTGGTGTCTGTAAACAAATAATTGACATTTTTTGACATCTCTCTTAAAAAATGTAATGAAGAAAACTGAAGATAGAGAAGAATTATCAAAGATAGATTTTAACTCAGAATTTATCACTAATAAAATATTTGTTTTCACTGGTATACATTACTCAGGTTTTTTTGAGTGACTTAATAAATATATTTCCTATTTGAATTAAAACTTTGTAAGCCAAAATTAACACCACAATATCCTTTCTTTTCTTGTACATCTTACAACATGATAAATCAAGGAAACAGCGATTTTCAGTGTGTGGTTTGATTGTTTGACAGTAACAGACAGCCCCAAAGTGCCATGACCTTAATGGCCAAGAATATAGAGGTTGGGTGAATGTGACATTAAAGGACAGATTTAGCATGAATACATCAAAGGTTTGCTCTCCCAAGGGTAGTTTGAGACTCATGTTTATTATTGGATAGAATGGATGAATGAATTCATATCCATAGAATGAATAAAGCAATTAAAAAATGATATATACCTATATGTTCTTAACACTAAAAATTCGTTAACACAACATTGCTGCCAGTTACAACCTTTCCTTAGAAAAATGATTAAATTATGGAAATCTTATTCTCAAATACTAAGGGAGAGACAAAAAAATGATATTTACTGAAATTTTATTCTCTACATCTAATAAATAGGATTGCGTGTGTGTGTGTGTGTGTGTGTGTGCATTTACACATGTTTATGACCTCTCTTTAGTAAGATGGAGAGAAATGAAGTCTTAGAAGATACTTTTTGTGAAATCTGTGGCCCAGAAACTATTTTAATTATTGGATTATGAAGAAGAATAAAGAATATTTTTTATTGAAAACTGTTTATTAATTTTTCTAGTCTAACCCATCCCTGTAACAAGTTCAAAATGAAACATGGATAAAGAAGACACAAATTTTCTTCTCATGAAACTCAATCACTACAAAGAAAAATAGAAATGCAAAACATGCAGAGTTTATATATGTAAATATTACATATATAGAATATAATATATCATACAATTTGAATATATCATTCAAATATATAATTCATATAGCATGGTATATTATATAAATATATATAAATAAATATTTTTAAAATGTTCACTTTAAATTGGTTAGAACATAACATACACACTATTACATATATATTTACATGTTCTCTGTAAGGTAGTATCTAAGAAATTAGAAATTTAAAAATCATATTAGAATCAATTTCCAGAGTGTGTCAATTGCAAGACTGAGAAGTTAGATTTCTTATATACCAGAAGTAAATAAAAAATAATGTTCAAAGCGTATATTTTATTTTTTATTTAACTTATAAAAATTATTTAAAGAATTGAGAAATATTTGAAGATATATACCCTATGTATACATTTATGGATACAACAAATGGCACATCATAATTATGCACACTTATTGCCAATTAAATAATTTTTGTATAGGTAAGGAAAGGAGGAGTTATTTTTAATAAAGTAAAATATAAATTCATTGTCTCTCAGCCTTAATTAGACATATAGTTAAAGAGATGTGTGTCAGAATGTACTTTTGCTATTATGTCTATGAATGTTTTCCAAGTCTTAACTTTTCTGTCCTCATTAACATTATTTTGGTATGTGAGAGAATTATTAACTGCAAGTGACAGTGTGTAGCTTAAATAGAAGAACACCGAGGACATTTGTGTCACTGTGGCTCTCATATGTTTACTTGGTGGCAGGTGGAACAGAGGTTAATACTGAGAGGTACAGTTTGAGATTAGGGAAAGCTTTGATGGCATTTCCTTTTCTACCAAGCAGGCAACCATGAAAAGTTTTCTTACAAGATACTTTTGGAACATACAAAGACATCACACAAAAGCCTTACTGCAAGGCAATCATGTCCTAGACAAATTGGGTTTTCCTATTCCTCCAAATTGTCAATTTAAGTTCCAAGGTAAAAAAGACTTGCCAGCTAATTGGAACATTTTTCAGAGACAGTCATGACAAAGATATGTTGCCCTGGGTGTACATATTAGGAGACTTTGTGTTGGGATATTTAGTTATTTTCAGAGTTTGTCTTGTATTTTTCTAATTGTTTTGTTTCCTTGTTTATTAAAGTTGTAAAGTAGCTATGATGGTGCCATTTGAGTGTGACTGTTTACAGAACTGAGACATTTTTGGAAAAATTTATTCCATATTAGAGACAAAAAGTGGACAGTGTTGCTTATATCTTTGCTTTTCACATCATCCCAAGGGAAACATTTAGCTCTTTTTTATCTTCTAATGTATCAAAAATTGTAACTTTTTAAAATACAAGAGCAGTTACTATAAAAATTATTAGACGCCCTTTCAAATGCTGTCTTGGAGTTAAGTAGAGTAATTTTTCCTTTGTCAAGCTGCTAGCGCTGTTTCTAAATGTCGAAATGTCTCTTTATTTTATAAAGGCAAACTCCAGTCAGGGGATCCAGTCAGTAGTAGGACAATAAATAGTCTACAAATGATGTTGAGAAAAATATTTTTAAAAGAAAGAAAAATTGAAAAACAAGCTAGAGATAATACTTTCCTTGTGCAGGGCTACGATTGTTTTGCTTGTTTGTGCTTCTGCACTTACCTAAGTTGCTTTCTAAGCATTTATTTACAGGAAAGTATTTTTCAACCCTTAAAATTTTAGTTTTTCTGTGGAAATAGAAACAAGCAAAACTATCAGAAGCTGCATGTGTGTGTGTGTGTTGTTGTTGTTGTGTATACATAGTAACCTACATTGAACAGTAGTTCATATTTTACAGTAGGTGAAAATTTATGTGAACTTTTAAAATGAAACATAAAAGAGTATATCTTCTGAAATTCTGACAGTTATATCTACTTTGCAAACTCAATTTGTAAATATTTCACATGATATCAGAGTGACATTATTCCTTAGTTTCTCTTCCCTCTTACTTTTTACAGATAGCTTTCCCCCCATATGCCCTTTACATTGCCATAATATTACAACATTCTGAAACTTATAGATATTTTGACTCTCATATAGTTCCCATTTGCAAAAGGGTAATATAGTATCACAAAAATGAAATACAACATAATTAAAAAAATCAAACTATGTTTTGAAAATTTGTCAGTGTGATACTACTATTTATTTAGTTATTTTCCTCAGAGATATTTTGACTATTCTTTCTTCAAAATTGAGCAGATGACCTTTATTTTTAAAAATGTATGTTATTTCTTCCCATAAGAACTGCATTGAAGACAAAAAGAGATACAGTATAATTTTCATGATTATATGACACCGTTTTCAAACTTGAAGACTTGTTTACTTAGTGAGCCAATCGTTTCTCCCCTTTTCCTCCTTGTTGCAAGGGCAATCATGGTAAGCCTCATTCATATGGAAATGTATTGGAAACAAATTAAAATGGTATTAATGGAATTCAGTATGCAGGAAATTCTTACCAAGGCTTCTATTTCTGATGCAATACTTCAAAAAAAAATTTGTCATGTCCTTTCCTGAGCAAAGGTTACTGCTTTAGCAATGCATGCCTTCACATGCTGTATTCTTACATTTGGGCACATTAAACTTTATCTTCTTGCCTAGACCGTCATCGAAGACACCATTCAACAATTGTTTCCATTCATTCTATGACGTGGGTAAGGGGATTAGTCTTCTTTTGACTTTGCAAAGATTATTCTGGGTAATTTATCTCCTGATGGCATTGTGATAATGAAGTAAAATATTTTTGGGGTCCAATCGGTACACAAGACACCAGGAAACTCATAGTTGTTTCACATAAACAACAGAAATGACCAGGCAGCATATAGATACAGAAATGAATCATCATTCATAGTCACTTGGTGCCGTAAAGGGAAAATGGCTATAATAGAGCGGAATATTTGGGAGTTTCCTTTTGCACTGATTATGAGGTCTTGAATTTCCTGAGGGAATTTGAAGAAATGAGAAATCTGAGATCTGGGAAGATAGAAAGGATTTCCTTTCAATATTTGAAAGTTCTATTGGAGATGATTTTTTTTTTAAAATTTTATGTAATTCAAAATTATGTGGGTTTGAAGAAATAGTATTTTATTTTTTCGAGACAGGGTTTCTCTGTGGCTTTGGAGCCTGTCCTGGAACTAGCTCTGTAGACCAGGCTGGTCTCAAACTCACAGAGATCCGCCTGCCTCTGCCTCCTGAGTGCTGGGATTAAAGACGTGCACCACCATTGCCCGGCAATAAATACTATTTTTATGGTATATATATTAATAAAATCAGAGGTAATTATTATTAGAAGTTTCATAGAACATACTATAATTTTCAGTATATTTCTATTTAGCAGACTTGTAAATGATGTTTTATATTTACTGGAAACTCAATTCAATTAGATATCAGAGAGGAAATAGAATGCCACTACTTCAATGCATACCTATAGCCAAAATTGACTTGATTTCAAGACCTAGAATAAGAAGTTTGGTAATACATATATAATATAAGTACATATAGCAACTTGTGTAAGTGTATACAATCACCTACACATATAGATAATTAACCTAGCCTATGTAGCTATTCATTGTCAACTCCCTCAGATTATCTAAACATCAGTTTACAATGTTTCATTTTTATTCTGCTAAATTAATTCACTGAAACAAGAGCTAGCACTTTAGAATCCAATGTCCTTGTATTAAGTTTTACATATATGGGCTATGGAAACCCTGAATACTCTCTAGGGCCATAGTTTTTCCTATTAATTTTTAGATATGTATATATAACATGTTTGTGTTTATGCATGCACACACACACACACACACATATGAAAATGTGGGCTTCAGAGAAGCTAATGACTTGGCCAAATTAAAGGATCTTGAAGTATCTAGTGCAGAGAAGTGCTCCCCAGGAGTTTACTCATACAATATGTTCTTCTGAAGAGTGAGTAGAACCAATGATTGTCTTTATCTATTAGAATAAGGCAATGATGAACAATATTATTTATCATATATATTTTGAACAAGTTTTGTTGAATAGGGAAAACCTAATGAAGGTGGAATTCTGAAACGTAGGACCAAAATTGTCTCCTAAAAAGTGGTTGAGATGTTGACCTTTAGAAGTGACTGAACACAGCATCCACACAGGGTTGGTTGTTATCAACTATTGTGATTATTTCTGAAGAGTACATCAAGTTTCACATAAGAACACAGTCCAGTCAGCTTCTGATTGTGGCATTGGAAGACCTTACATAGAGGATTTGTTTATTGATACATGGATTGACACCTGGTCCAAGAAGACATAGACAATTGATGCTTCTGCCTACTAAGTTAGTGGAATTTTTTATATAGCAATACAATATTGATGAAGTGATAAAGATAAGTTCTTATCTCAGAATGTCTCTTTTTTAGGGTTGCATCCCTAACCACTGTGTAACCTAACATTTCAGAAACATTCTATAGGGTCTTCTATCTTAGACATAAACAGATATCCTCCCACTTCATAGTGGTTTAATTTATAGTAGTTTTATTTTCAGTTGTGGTTGACACAGGGTCTCATGAATTCAAGCAGTATTTCCAACCTAATATATAGCCTAGGCTAGCCCTCAATCTTGAGTCTCTTGCTTCTAGGTGCACATTTAAGAATTATGGGAAAACATAACCACATCCAGCTAACATAGCTTTTAAAATTTTTGACTTAACAGTATTATAAAATGGATACTCCTCCAAAACACTCTGTAGTTCAAACCTCAAAATTTGAACATTCCCTGGTGAGCATCACATACTTTGTTCTTTTATTGACATCTTGGACAAAGGTAGTAAGATGTATTTCTACATCAGACATATAATCACAGGGACAAACAACTGCTATGCTACCAAAAGAAGGGTTGGTAAGCCCTTTGTTCAGTTGAATAGAAACACATGAAGTTTTATCTTAAAAAGATCCCAGATTCCATTGGATTTTCTAGAATATACTCCCATCATAATTTGAGCCACATCTACAGAGAAATTTGGGGATTTGTTTTCAATATGTTTGTCCTTGAAATTTTGAAAAGATACTACTAACATTTTTTGTGTGTTTTTTTTATCCTGATACTTTACTGAAAGCATTTATTAGTTCTAAGAGATCTCTGGTGGGGTTTTAAGATCTCTTTTGTGTAGAATCCTATCATCTGTATATCAGGATAGTTTGACTTCTTTCATTATTGTGTTCTATTTTTTTTAATTTCTTATACCTTATTTTTCTAGCTATGGCTTCAAGTACTATGTACAGAATGGATACCCTTGCCTTGTTCCTGCTCTTAGAATAGTTTGAGTTTTTCACCATTTAGCCTGATATGAGTTGTTGGTTTGACACATGCCACCTTTATTCTGTTGACCTATGCTCTCACTTTGTCTAGTGTTTCCATGAATTGTATCAATGGGATGCTGAATTTTCTTAAAAGACTTTTCTGTATCTATTGATATGAATATTTAATTTCAGTATTTGAGTCAATTTATGTGATGAATTACATTTATTGATTAGTATATGGTGAAACATCTCTGAATTGTTGGAATGAGCCAATATTGATCATGCTGAATGATTTCATTAAAATGAACTTGATCTTAAATTTGCAATATTTATATATCTATGTGTCATAAGGAAGATTGGTATATAATTTTATTTATTTTCAGTGTCTGTGTCTAATTTTGGTATCGGGTAATACTGGCTTCATAGCAAGTGTGTGGAAACATTGGAAGAATGACTTCCTTTTATATTTTAGGTAATTATTTGAGTGGTATTTAAGTTAGTCCTATGAAATTGTGGTAGAATTCTTTTCAGTGGAAAGAGTGACACTTATACAATATTGATAGGAGTGTAAACTAGTCCAAAAGTTCATCATAATACTAGAAATAGATTTACAAAAACTGGACTGAGCCAGCTACTTTGGCTGAAGCAGGCCTGAGACAGCAAACTGTACAGGAGCAGGACTGCCTAAATGACTTAGGCTGGAGCAGTTCTGAGAAAGCAAATTCCCCAGGAGCAGGAGTGGATCCAGACCAGGGACATTTATGGAAACAGAACTGAGCCAGTGACTTAGGCTGGAGCAGGCCTAAGATAGCAAACTCCACAAGAACAGGTACAGGGGAGCAACTATGAGGGAGTGGGCCAGAGCCAGAGACCTCTGGTTGTCTGGGTGGGTTTGAGGCTTGGACCTCTGAGGGAGTACGCAGGAACCAGAGACCTCTGTGGTTCGTGGACCTCCAAGGGAGTAGACCTGAGCCAGGACTTCTGTGGGTATGGGCAGAAGTCTGGGACCTCCACGTGAGTAGGCCAGAACCAGAGACCTCTGTACGTCTGGCCATCAGTCTGGGACCTCCAAGGAATTTGGCCTGAGCCAGGACCTCTGAAAGAGGTCTGGAAACACCTGAGTCTGGGACCTCTGAGGGAGTAGATCTAAGCCAGAGACCTTTGCAGGACCAACCCCAAACCAGGGACCTCTGCAAGAGTTGATTAAAATCTGGGACATTTACAGAAACAGTACTGAGCCAGTGACCTAGGACAAAGCAGGCCCGAGAAAGCGACCACCACAGAAGAAGAGCAAACCCCAGGAGCACTAAGATACCTCCAGTAACATGGAGTGAACAGTGGCACTGACTTCACCACGAGGGGCAACCATCTGAGCCTTGAATTCACTGGCACCTGGAAGATTGATCAGTCAGCCCCAACTATGCCATTGAGAGGAAAGAAGGGTAGACAAAATAAGAAATATGCAACACCACAAAGAGTAATATGACACCAGAAAAATTAGTGACCTTACATAGCAAGACTTGAACAATCAAATTCAGAAGAAAATGATCTACAAAGTAACTTAAGAGATTGTATGAGGCTCTTAAGGAAGAAATGAAAAATTCCCTCACTGAAATAAAAGAAAAGGCAAACAAAAATTGGGAGACATCAACAAATACATTAAAGAAAACCAAGTAAAAGCAATCAAACATATGAAAGAAACTATTCACAACTTGAACACTGAAATAGAAACAATAAAAAAAAACACAAGTCGAGGGAATGATAGAAACATAAATCAAGAGAAAACAATCAGGAA
>NC_022009.1:31506499-31514930 GCF_000317375.1 Microtus ochrogaster | reverse complement strand
TCTAACAGATTGGATATGAAAACAGAATCCATCCTTCTACTGCATACAAGAAATACACCTCAACCTCAAAGACAAACATTACCACAGAGTAAAGATTTAAGAAAAAAATTCCCAATTAAATGGATGTAGGAAACAAGCTGGTGGAGCTATCCTAATATCTAACAAAATAGACTTCAAACTAAAATCAATCAAAAGAGATAAAGAATGAATTTTCATATTAATCACAGAAAAGCAATCCATCAAGAGGAAATCTCAATACTGAACATCTATGCCCCAAAAACAAAGGCACCCTCATATGTAAAAGAAAAACTTCTAAAGTTTAAATCATACATTAAACCACATACACTAATAATGGGAGACTTTAACACTCCACTTTCAAACACAGTATTAAAATTACTATTCAGGACTCTCCATCACTTTACTTGGGACTGAATAATTCAGAAGAACAGAAACATATTTCGATATAGTCTGGTGGTCAAATGCCTTTGAGTTCTTTTTTCCTAACAGGGCATGCCCATTTCTTCCAAAATAGTATTGCCTAAAGAGAGTGATGGATTCTTTTAGTATAGGAAGGATGGATAGTGGAAAAAAAGAAAAGTTTCTCTCCCTGAGTGTCTTTTTGTACAGCAGAATTCACTTATACAGGATGTTTCTCATAACTCAGTCACCAAATAGTCACAACTTTATAACTTTGGATGCTATTATGCTGAACATAAATGTCAGAGGACAAGAACATTCAAACCATCTTGGTATCTTTTGTTCATCATTGTCGTTGTTTGTCGCTTTACTTTTACTTGTGTTGCTACTTCCTGTGCTTCTTTTGAGATACTTAGGTAAACTGTTCACCGATGGCAGATACACAAGGAAAGGAATTTGTTCTTTGTACCGGCTCATTCTTAACTTACTTGAGCAATCTTAGAGAACAATTGAGATTGTTTTGTGACACTAGAGATTTTTTGTTGAGTTTAAATGAACTATCTTAGCTATGGTATGTACAAAAGCTTAAAATTAATATCAACTAAGTGATAAACTTTGAAAATAAAATGTTACCTTACATGCTTAAAAATCCTCAATATTCATTCAATGAGTACCTATTCAGTACTGTATAATATTTATCTTCACAAATTCCCTAAATATTGATGCTTTTCTCTTTTTATCAATCCAAGATAAGTTAGGGTTGATTATCCTACTATTTGACCGTCAGAAAAATAATCAGGGGGTCTTTATTTATTGGGCTATAGATAATTTTGTCTTCTTTAAGATCCTTAAATCCATATTCATGTGTGGCAAATCTAGAATATCTAAAGAATAAAGAAAATATCAGATGCTTTTAATCATACCTTTTACTTAATTCTACCAGATGATCCATGTCAGTTGCAAGTATCAGAACAAGAAGGCAGTTCTCTGATTTTCGTCACGACTCTCATTTAGGAGACTGTGTTTTAAAAAGCAATATATTCTTAAATTCATCTCTTCCATCTTCTTTCCCTTATAAACGCATCACTACCTCTCTCAGGAATTTAGAAACATTAATCCTCTTGTCAGCTTCCTCTCCAAACATACATTCCAGAGAGCTGCTAATTTAATTTTCATTCTGTTTAGTTTCATTTCTTCCTTCTTGGGATTCCTGTGTGAAAGAGCTTTTAACAGTCTCCTCTGGCATATGGTGCATATGCTTGTGGAATAGGGAACCAGCTTGAGTACAACAAGAATAAAAATAAACCACATGGAACTGAACTCCAAACTTTTTGGGAGGTCCTCAGTGCTGGTGCCGTTTTTGTTTTCTGTCTTTCATTCTTTTCCTTGCACATGTCACCAATGCCAGTTTGGAACCAGAGATAAAATCCCCTCAAATACACAAAGACATCAAGAAAGATGGCATTGTTCTTCACAGCAAAGGATCAAGCAAGACCTATGAGCTGTGAAAATTTCTTCACCTCAAGAGATTTGCTAAATTTTTTTCCTGATCAAAAACTCATAGGAAAGGATGAGACTCACTAAATGTGTTTCTCTAATAGAGGAAATCAGCAATTTTTTTTGACATTATGTTATAAAAGAGACAAACAGGAAACAGCCGCCACATAATAAAGAATAAAAGCCCCCCATAGCCAAATATTTAAGTCTCAGCTACTCAAGAAGCAATGGTAATAAAATGGAATTTTTCTACTGAAATCCCTTTGGCATTATATTCCTGCTGAATGTTTGCAAAACACACTGAGCAGTCTTCATCCCTAGGGTTTGGCTTTCTCTATTGATTTATGTGTTTATGCCCATTTAACTACTCATTGTATTGTCTATTATAAAACAAAAATCAGACAGTTCACATGGGTTGGGGTCCAGGTGATTCAGCAAGCGATTCAAGATGTGGGTGTGCAATGATGTGGTGCTGGATCAGTGTTTTAGCCTGTGTGGGAGCAGGGAAGTCAAGCATATGAGGAATTGGAAGGGAGACAGAATCTATAGGGAGTGACTTTCTTGTGTGAAACTTACTAGCCCAGCGTTGGGATCTGCCATGTCTGTACTTTGTTGTTTGAGTGATAATCAGAAATACAATTAACAAGTTTTGTCAGAAAAAAAAAAAAAACAGAGAGACAGGCAGAGAAATTGATTATTGTTTCGACGATTCCTAAGTTTGATGGGGTGATAAGACAAGAATTTAAAACAACATGAAAACCACTGATAAAAATAAAGTCACCACCCTTGCTGTTGCTTTCAAGCCACCATGACTGTGGTAGAGACTTTAAGGAGAACATGGAACGTTACTCATCAGGAGACAAGTTTAAACATCAAGAAGATAAAGCCGGTGACAAGCGCATAAGGGATGAGAATTGGAGCATGTTGGAAATCGGCACCCATCCTCTGCTATGGGTGAAAGGAAGAAAACTTTTATTTGAATTATGGTTTAACTAGAATGGAGGAGGCACACTGAAATGTCTTGCAGAGAAAAAAGTTAATAGCAATAAGTATAACAAACTGCCCATATACTACACAATGGTGGTCACTTAGGAAGACGGTGATTATTTTAAACAAAATAACCTAAAAATAAATAACCTTTTAGTCTACAAAGAAAAACACTCCTTCCCTCCATAAAATGGATTAAAATTAAGATGGGTAAGAGATGGGCAAGATCTGGTAGGAGATTGGAGGAGGTTAAACACAATCAGAACATGTTATAGGAATTTTCAGTTAAAATTGACTTTTCCTGTGTAAAATATAAAACCATACAAGCATGGATTCGAGGAAAACTAAGAAGTATAACTTCAAGAGACAAGGAGTCATGAGATATCAGATTGCCTGAACTTCTGATCTGTTGAGGAAACTACTATTATTGCTTCAGTTTCTTTTGAAAACACTGTACAAAAGCAAATAGAAAAGCAAAGAACAACAACAGAAAATACCAATGCACATAGACAAGCATAAATGCCCTCACTAGCATTTAACCTATAACTTCATGTTACACGAAGAGGAAGGTTTTAGAGGTATTTGAATATCATAACTTTTAGGAAGTTAACAAAGCTATTCTTCAGGGTTCAATATGCTAGTTCCAAATTGAAACTACTATATGAAACACAGATTTTATTCATCTGGTAAGTTATGAATCTTTTCTATTTGCATAGTGTGTTCTCTTGAACATTTTCAATTGGATCTGATTTTATATTTGAGACTAGATGATGGCCAGCTGATGGCAGTCTGTGAAGAATGGCCTTATCCATGCCTTGACGAATGTTCATTTCAGCCCATCCGCAATTCTCTCTGGGCTGAGTGGGTTTCAGTGACAAAGATCACCTATCTTACAGAATACAATATGTTTGATAATAAACGCTTAAGCTCTATTTATCTGGCTACACATTCAAAACCATTATTTTCTTGGATAACACCAGTACCTTAACTATTGGGAAAGATAAAGAGTGATGTCAAAAGATACTTTGAAGAGAATTTGATACTTAGAATAAAAGTGGAATTGGATCACCTAAATTCATTTTCTCTGGTGCGCTTAGCGGTATTATATTGATTGATACTATCTTTGGCTGATCTCATACATAGGCATAGTGTAACTTTATGTGTGTTGTGAGCTATAAATGATTGTTTCCTTGTCATCAAAGAAACAAAGTATACTGCTTGAGCCAAAAGTCATCTGGTAATTACAGGTGATTTTTCCAATGACAGGAAAAAGAGAGAGGGTAAGTAATAACACTCTTCTGCTGCAGGATTTGAAGCTGTGTGATGATTACTAGATAATTTATGAGCAGCTGGCCTTCTTTAGATGTAAATGTGACTAAGGAGAGTGTTTTGCAATTCTGGATTGGAGGTAAAATGCAAACAATACTACATTATTTGTATTGTATTTTTGTGACAATTTATGTGCAAAAGAGCTTTGTGAGCCAAGCTGGAAAAGTGAGATGTGTGTGATATGTGTATGTGTTTGTGTGTGAGATGTGTGTGAATCTCTACATGTGTACCATTTGATTCATGTGTCTTCGTAACTATGTGTTTAGGTGTATGCATGCAGTATGAGGCATGTGGTATCTATTTATATATTTATGTATGCTTGTGGGGTGTGAAGAATGTGTTGTATATATGGTCTGTGGTGTACGTGAATGTATGTATGGGCATTTGTCATGAATGCGTGTGCAAAATGTGCTGTGTGTGTACAATCTATTTGCGGTAAATAGAAGCATGTGTGTGTAGATGTGTAGAATATTTAGTATCTGTGTGTATAGTATTTGATTTTTTTTGCCTAGAATGTTGTGTGAGAGATGTGTTTGTGTGTTTTGGTGTGTAAGTATAGTGTGTGTTTGTGTTTGTATGGTATATTATTTGTGTGTGTAAGTGGTGTGCACACATATATACCATACATAAATACACACATATATGTAATGAGAATTATGATCAGTGTCTCAGGAATGTCATTTATTGAGTTAAAGGGATATTCCTGTTGTCCCTCAACTACTAAGTAGTATATTTCCTATTATTTGGGTGAAGTTCATACAATGTCATTATATTTTTTTCAAGTTAGAGAATTATTTTTAGCATTTCTTTTGACCTGTTGAAAAACATCTTCATTACCTTAGTGTATAAAAAGATTCTTGATATATGAAAAATGATTAATTTTTGAGAAGAGGAAAATTTAAGTTTAAAATCTCATATACAGCTGGGCGGTGGTGGCGCACGCCTTTAATCCTAGCACTTGGGAGGCAGAGGCAGGCAGATCTCTGTGAGTTCGAGACCAGCCTGGTCTACAAGAGCTAGTTCCAGGACAGGCTCCAAAACCACAGAGAAACCCTGTCTCGAAAAACCAAAAAATAAAAATAAATAAAAAATAAAATCTCATGTACACATGAGTCAAAAGCTAGACTTTGTGTCTTAAAACTCCTGTGTTTCTACAAGCTCACATTTACCATACCTTAATTTTTGTTTATTCCTCTTCATTTATTTAGTATATGGTTCTATATATCAAACCCAAGGCATTATACATGCTATAAAAATGCTCTACTTCTTAGACACATGACCAGCACCATGATGAGACATTTTTACTAGTGTATATTTATTGTACAAGTCAAAGATCACATTATGCCCTTTTTATATGAGAATAAAATGACTATTGATCATAGTGACCATCTTTATTACTCTCTCATGCTCCTCTTCTTTTTTTATGCCTTATTCTTCCACATGTTGAATACATTCTCTTTAGCATCATGACATTTTTCTCTATGGCTTAATATCTGAGTGGAAATAACTGATTATTATTTTTTTGATACTGACTTACTTGACATATAATGTTGATATTCACTTCGACATTTTTTTTCAATAAATTGGCATATTGTTATTCCCATGTATGGCTAAATGTTGTTTGTTTTGAAATATTACTTTAAATGTGTGTTGTTTTTGTTTATGCTGCATTTATTTAACACATTTGTGTTACATTTGCTTCATCTTGCCTGCCTAAGGCACCTGATTGCTCTAATAAAAAAGCTGAACATCCAGTAACTAGACTGTAGAGAGATATGTGGACTGAGAGGTAGAGAGAGTAAGAGAAGAAATCTAGGCTTTCAAGAGAAGAGAATGAGGGAGAAACAGAGGGAGACTCTCTGGGCCAGCAAGGCAGCAGCAGCCAACCAGACGTGGAAGTAGGAAACATAGGACACACATTATGAAAGAAATTTAAAAAGGCTCCAACCAAAAAAGAACAGATTTTCAAATAATTACAGCTGAATATATTAGATATTATTAATTTCAATATCAATGGGAAATACTTTAAAAATACGAGAGACACAAACTTCATAGTTTGAAGTCAATAACCATTTATACCGAACACCTCAAAAGAAACAGATAATTCTTAGAACAGAACTAAATTATGGAAGAAGTAAATGGCACTATTGCTGTTAAACTCCAAATAATATAAGGAAATAATTTTAAACTGACAATAGGATTGCATAGTGTATGCAAAATAGGCATTTCTCATTAGTGAGATCACACTAAAGAGAATTCTTAATGAAACATATTTAAGGCCATGATGAATAATCTTAAATAGAAAATCAAAAATTTATGAAGGAATAAAAAGATGATAATAAATCTTCAGGCATATGCAAATATAAACAACAGCCAAAATGATAATAATAATAATGAGATTATGGGCAAGAAGCATTTTGAACACAATAAGTACAATATAGGTTGGTGATAGGCACAAAAACTTATTAAACTGTTGCAAAACTATATTATTCATATTATATAGGAAAAATCAAAATAATCCTAAAGTTGGGCATTAAACTTAAGCAGAGTTAGTAAGATTTTAGATAGGGGAACATATTATAAACATGTATTTTCCATACTATGAACTAAAAACTATCAAACCACATTTTAAAATGTTGTTTTTAAAATAGAATAGTATGGGAATACAGACAAATGATTTCAATAAGAAATAAGCATATCTTTACCTGACTGAAATTAAATCTGACTGAAAGGAACTAAGAAGACATAAACAAGTTTTATTGTGTTCATATGTTGAAAAGAGGCATTGGAAATATATACATTCTTATTAATTGAGCTTTATATTCAAGGCAAAACAAAAGAAAAAAATTAGCAGGGTTTTTAATCTCTCTCTCATCTCTTCTATTTGTATGTAGGAACAAATAATCTCACCTTAAAATGTGCATGGAAATAAAAAGGGCCAAAATAACCAATATAATCCTAAAGGATAACAAAGTTGGAAGAAGTTTGTTATCAGATATCAAGGCTTACAATAATGCAACAAAAATTAAGAACATGTGCTTCTAAGCAATGATAGACACAGTTCTGAATGAAAAAAAGAATAGTCAAACAATAGATTCATATGTCTATAATTACCTGATTTATAGCAAAAGTTATATTCAAGTGCTGTAGGGAAAACTACTTACTTTCTTAGTGTGTGGGGGGAGGGGTATGTGTGTCTGTTTCGTTTTCTTTTAAGTAAATGAGAACCGACTTCACTAGAAAATTAAGTCCGTATGGAATAAAACTGAATTTGTCTGATAGCTTATGGTGAGAGGATAAAGCATCCTTATGAATTTGGTAGGAAGTGATGTCTCGGACAGCACATTGAAGAGTTTCAACTGTGGCCTTGGAGCAATGGGTCTGTGGTTAAGAATACGTTTTGTTGTTGCACGGTATCCTGGATCAATGCCGAGCACTCACAACCACCTGCACCTCCAGTTGCATATGACTTGATGTCCTCTTCTGACCTCTGCAGGAACAAGGCACTCATGTGGAGAGCAAACATACATTCATACACGCAGGAAAATGCTCATATATATAAAATTAAATCAATAAATCCAAATAATTAATAAAATTAAAAGCACCAACCATGAGGTGAAATGATACCTGTTTATGAAAATAATCTCTTTGCTTTTTATTGTGAATCAAGAATCAATAAAAATCATAAAACATCAACCCTAAGTTTTGTTTGTAAATGTTTAAGGGCTATCACGTAAATTGAATGATCCTGTTTTTCAGAGCCTCCTACAAGGGTAATAAATATAAAACTATTATAAAAGAGAATATACTTATTAATATATAACTAAAATATGTGCATATGTAAAAATATGAGGTTTTTCCAATTACAACAACAAAAGTGTCAACTCAAGCAAAAATAATAAAGCACAAAGATTGCAACATTTTCCTCCCAAGGGTTAAACAAATTCTGATAGATGTACAGAAAATATTTACTGACATTATTAAGGAACACAAATGAAATATTACCAAGTGAATCAGTACCACACAATCCATATAAAAATTTGAATGCTGAAGTGCTAAGCATGCCAAATGCTTAGGGAATGGGTTTAACTGGACTTCACTAGTTTGTTTTTGAGTATCTTCTTTCTTTCTTTCTTTCTTTCTTTCTTTCTTTCTTTCTTTCTTTCTTTCTTTCTTTCTTTCTTTCTTTCTTTTTTCCTTC
>NC_022009.1:31495413-31506399 GCF_000317375.1 Microtus ochrogaster | reverse complement strand
CTTCCTTCCTTCCTTCCTTCCTTCCTTCCTTCCTTCCTTCCTTCCTTTCTTTCTTTTGTTTTTCTTCCTTTCTGTTTTGTCATTTAGTAAAAGCATTTTGGAAAGCCATAAGGTTGAGAACCCCATGAAAGTTAAAGCTAGAATTATACAAATGGATTTACCATTATTACTCCTTGTAGCAAACTAATAGATTTAACACATAAGACTAACTAAAACTATTTCTTATAATAATTTATAATCATGCTATTTATAACTTTAAACTGAAAATCACTCAAAGCAAATAATGATCATCAAATGGATAAATGCATCCTATATTTTCTTTTAATTGCTATTTCATAGAGCAACAACATTGGTATCTGCAGAAGGTAGGCAGGTCTCAGTGTTAGAATACTAAGCAAAGGGAACATGAACATCATCTGCTTGGGATAAAGGTCAAAATGATGACACAAATTTATAACATGAGAAGAGAGCAGAATGGTTGTCTTTAGAACAGTCACTGTGTGGAGGAAGGAGGCATGCTTCTAACTCACTGATCAAGGGGCCCAGAATAGAACTGTCAGATTATTCAGTTAGATTAATTAGGAGTTCATTACCTGGGGCAGCTCTTAATACATGATTCATTAGGAAAACATTATCATTCACATTCAGAATAATAATCTTTAATGGCATGTGTGTCTATGTTGTGTGTATGGTCAATGAGTTTTTATATATTTGTCTGTACATGTGTGCACACATATGCTTGCACCTGTGTTCAAACACCTGTGGCACACGAAGTTGACATTGTGTGCCTTGCCTCCATTTTACTTTTGATGCAGAATCTCTAAGCGAACTTGGTATTTACTTTTGTACCTGGTCTGGCTGGCCTGTCATTTGTCTCCATCTGCCCAGTGCTAGAGAAACACGTGAGCACTGCCAAGCCTCTCTTCTTGCATGGGTTCAGGTATCAGAATTCAAGTTCTTAAACTTGCATGTCAAACGTTTTAAATACTCAGCCATTTCTTAGTCCCAGTTCTTGACCAAATTATATTAGGATGCTACCAGTAATTCATTACTGCAGTTGCAATATTATGTGCATTTCCTTTGTTATCTAAATTACATTCATTTTGTAATTGGATAATGAGCTCTTTGGAGGCAGAGAACATAAGTATGCTTTTCTTATATCTTTAGTTCTAACATGCATGCTATTTACCTCTTGTAGTATACAGGCAATATTTTGTTTCTTTGTTGAGTGCTTAACTTAGTAGTAGGATGAAAAAGGCAACTTAAGCAATTTTATCATTTGCAAATGGGTCAACTTGTTGTTTTCCATGTTATCCAGAGCAACATACATGCACACTGTAACCAGTATGAAAAGTCTATAGCATGGTAACTCTTCTAGATGATTGAGATTATTAAATTACTGACAGAGACATAGACAAAAAAAAAAGGTTCTGCCATTGTCTTAGTTACAGTTTCTATTTCTGTGAAGAGACATCATGATCATGGCAACACTTATAAAGGAAAACATTAAACTATAGTGACTTGCATATAGTTCAGTGATTCAGTATTTATCATCATGGTTGAACATGGTGGCATACAGGCAGACAGGATGTGGGAGAAGTAGCTAAGAGTCCTTCATCTTGACTCTGGATGAAGGAAATGGTCTGTTGTGGGGTTTGAGAATATATGAGACCTCAAAGTCCACCTTCACAGTAACACACTTCTTCCAACAAGACCATACCCACTCTAACAAAGACACGCCTCCTAATAGTGCTACTCCCTTTGGGTGCCAATTTCTTTCCAACCTGAACACACATTATAGGGATCATATTTAGTTAACAGAAATTTACCTTTTGCTTTTATCTACAGTAATCATATATACAATAGTATAAAATAGGTATATGTGTTTATTTATTTAATCATATATATATTATATATATGAACTTGATTAAATGAATGGCTAGATTGACAAGTAGCATTTATTTGCTCCCATTTATAAAAACTGAGATAAAGTCTGTCTAAAATTAAAATAGTAGTTATTAGAGACTGAAAAAAGTGAGTCCAGGTAGAGAGAAAAGGAGGTAGATTTGATTAGTTTAAATATGATCACATAATGAACTATTATCGTATCACCTTCATTATATTTTTCAAAAGAACTATCTTAGCCATCTGTGTATTCAAGCATGGAGATGGTAAGTTTTATCACAGTGATATGGTTTAGCATTTGGGTAATTTATGTCTGCAACTTGTTGCTGTTTATAAGGGATTAAGAAAGAGAACATGATAAGAAAGTTGAATGTTTCCATATTCAAATAAGCTAATTGTATCTGATACCTGGAGATTTTCCTTGCAAACTTTGCTAAAATGTTTAGTCTCCAGCTTTAGAATCAGATACCCTGAGGAACAGTCTCTCCTTTATCATTAATAATCAGCTGATCTCGGGCAGTTCTCTAACCTCTGAGATTTTAAATTTTCTTATTAGTAAACCTGATTGGATAACAAAACTTCAAAGGATTTCTCTGAGCTATATCTTATAAAACTTTATAGGGAGAGGTATGCCATAAATGCTAGCTGCACAAAGAGTGGTGCATATTAATTATGAGCAGTAAAATCTGTTGGCAGTGTGAGAAAATGGAGAAGAAATAAGACACAGAAATTGGTTGTTAAAAATCTTAATTTTCACAAGAGCCCTTTGAGTAGTGGGTGGAACCAACAGAATTCAGGACTAAATGTATCCAGACATCCAGTGTTTCTAGTCTGCTTTCTGGGAGTCTATTTGAATAAAAAGCCTGTGAAAAGTTTTGAAAACTGTTTCCAAATGTCTTCCATTCCTCCTAAGATTTTTCAAATATGGATTTGATGTGCTATCACTTTTAATTGATAGAGCTCTCGTAAACATATTGTATGCATGTAGTCACTTAACTGGGCACAGGTTGTGGTAGTAAGAAAAACAACAATAATGAAGCAAGACTAGGTATAGGAGCCTTAGTAAACTCATTCCAGAAAGGCCATCCTGAGATGGTAAGCACCACAGCAATGCTATTTCTCTTTGAGTTAAACAGAAACGGCAGTTTAAAAAATGAACAAAACAGACAATTTTATAAGCAATGGCATGTGTCTGATATGCTGGCAAATAATAGTGTCAGCAAATTCTGCATGGGTAATTGGTTGTCACTGTGCATATTCACAGCAAATTGGGCCTTTTGCTCCTCATTTAAATACCCATTTTTGCCTAATTATGTTGTGTATTTACATTTCACATTATCTTAGTTAACATGTGAAAATCCAGCTGGTGACCTAGCAGGAAGTCCCTTGAAGCTATAACTCTTAATTACCTTCCCTAGAGCACAAGTGGTTTGAATTGAGAGGTAGTCGGAGTGGGTTTACAGGAAGGATGTTGCAACTTCAAGTTCGCACAGATGTGCCAGCCCAGGTGTTTTGGATGTGTCAGTCCTTGCTGACTATTTTATGGTATTTCAAAGCAGAGATTGTATGTTCAGATTGAGCCAGGTTCAATCACAAGCCCAAACTTGAACTGGTTTGTATGGCAGGGCGAAGCATCTTAATCTTTTGGTGTCCCAGAGTGTCCAGTAATAAAATGGATAAAGAGTCTTAGCCAAACTCTTAGGGCTTGAGAAAAGAGAATTTATAAGAATATGTAGAAACTGAAATATTGGGAATGCTTAATTAAGAATAGTCTCTTATTATAATTCTTATATATAGTTAGAAAAATTTATATATCACTCAAACTTATTAGTATGTAGCTTAATGGCCATTATTCATTAGTAATAACTGAAACACTAGTTCCCATTCTTAATCAAAAGGATTTATCAATTTGATGCTTTCTATTAGCATTAAATATGCCATTTTCCCAGTGTTCTGTTTAAAGAATCGAAGAGCTGGCTCAGTAGTTAAAAGCAAGGATAGCTTTTACAGATGACCAAAAGTTGATTTCTAGAGTACTTTTGGGGCATCTCAGGAACTCCTGTAACTTCAGCTCCAGGATATCTGAAACCTTTCTGGACTACAAGGACACCTTCATCCGCATGTGCGCCCATACACACATAAAGACACATGTATAATAAATACATAATATATAATAATCTAAAATAATACTCTAATCATAATTAAAAGATATTAGTATAATTTGGTGTGCTTGAAATATTCTTAAAATTCATTGCTCAGTGCCTAAATGAGTTTAAACAGTTTTATGTAACCACTCTAATGAAAAGTAGAGATGCCATTCAAAATAAGATCAATTATATAATATTGACTATTAAAATTCAACCAACAAAGGTATAAAAGCACATGAAAATGCTTAGTAACTAAAAAGAGTAATGACAGAGAAGTTTGTGTGCTTAATCACGAAATTCAAATGCTGAAAGTATAGACAAAAGATGAAGTAAGACATTTTTCAACAAGCTTGGACAGCACTCATCAGCTGTAAACTGATTTAAATGTTGCTCCTATAGAGCATAATAGCTTAGCCTAGCTCAGAACAATGGCCTTCCCCTACACTTATGCAAAACTACCTAAATCAGAGATAGTTTTATAATGAAACATTCACTGTCTCACTTGATTTATGAAATAATACTATTGAAGACAAAAAAGTAAATGGCAGTATGTGTGTGCTTTGTGCTACTGTGACCTTGTCAAACAGCCTAGTCTTATTAGTTTTTGAGGTTATAGCATAACTACCTCATTTATTTCTTCCTTTTCTTTTTTCCATCTGCTCCCATGTACCTACAGCATTCTCTCATTTGACTTTATGGCTTCAACAAATACATATACATATACACACACATACATACATATATATGTATGTATGTGTGTGTTTGTGCATGTGTGTACGTTTTTTGTTAATATATGCATGCATATTATGTACATATACATAAATAAATTGTTCTTCCCTATCTGAGAAAATGAAGAGTAATTCATTTGGGTAACTTGTTTTAAATAAATATGAAAATACATGTTTCAGTTTAGGCATTTTATCCCATTGTCCAAAATCATAATGTAACTGACTTTATAATATTATGCAACTGACATCCCACAGACAGTTTATAGAATAAAACTATTGTACCTAAATTGGAGTGAAAGAGCTTTGTGGAATATAAAAGTAGAAGTTCACGTATTCCAATTTTTTTCCCTACATTTAGTTTAGAGACATGGGGGAGCTTTGCAATTGAGATGTGACTAATCATAATCTCTCACTATGCCTAACTTTTTTTACGTGGCCATTTGCCAATTGCTAGTTCAGATCAGAGATTTTCTCAAAGAATTGAGTTGCTGTGGGAAGGTTTTACCTAACATGTGGTTGAAGATTTCATGCTTGAGAATCTTCAGTGGTTCAGGGTGTATTTGTTCTGCCTTTAGAAAACATATCTGAATTAAAAGGGACTGCACCCAGCACAAAAACGGGAAACAAATGGACACGCCATTCTGAAATCTTGTTCCCCTCTGCCTTTGTGTGCTCTTTTCTTGTAACCCATTATTTTCCCCTTTAAGGGTAATTAATATTGGATTTCTGCAGACTGCAATTAAAAGTCTTTCCTATTTAAATTAATAGAGCTAAGTATATAGCCCACAATTAACATGGTTGTTCAGTTGTGTATGTGGGGATCAAACACAGGTCACTATAGAACAGTGATTATCAATCTTCCAAATGCTGTGAGCCTTTAATACAGTTCTACATGTCATGATGACACCCAAAATAATTTCACTGCTACTTCATAACTATAATTTTGCTACTGTTATGAATTATAATGTAATTATCCAACATGTGATTCCGGGAAGGGCTTGCAACCCACAGGTTGAGAACAGTTGCTGTAGAAACATAAGCGAGCTTTGTGATCATGGAAAATTCAAGTGATGTAATAGAATATATTTTCAATCAATTTTAATCTTGGTATTATTTTAATGCTGAACTATGGAAGGACTTATAGTTGGGAATATTTACCTCTTATCATATGTATGTTTTCAAGTACCTTTCCTAGCCTAAAGATATTTTTTTGCCATGATATTTTATTTTATTTTTATTTTTCCATTCAAAAATTTCTATTTTATTATTATTATTATTTATTTATTTATTTATTAAAGATTTCTGTCTCCTCCCCGCCACCGCCTTCCATTTCCCTCCCCCTCCCTCATCAGCCCGAAGAGCAGTCAGGATATTAACCTTCATCAGGCGATGAAAGAAGACAGAGACAGAGACCCACATTGGAGCACCGGACTGAAACCCCAAGGTCCAAATCAGGAGGAGAAGGAGAGAGAGCACGAGCAAGGAACTCAGGACCACGAGGGGTGCACCCACACACTGAGACAATGGGGATGTTCTATCGAGAACTCAGCAAGGCAAGCTGGACTGAGTCTGAAAAAGCCTGGGATAAAACCGGTCTCTCTGAACATAGAGGACAATGAGGACTACTGAGAAGTCAACAACAATGGCACTGGGTTTTGATCCTACTGCACATACTGGCTTTGTGGGAGCCTAGTCTGTTTGGATGCTCACCTTACTAGACCTGGAAGGAGGTGGGTGGTCCTTGGACTCCATTCAAAAATTTCTATTTTTTCCCTCTTCCCATTCACCGCCGGCTCCCTCTCTCCCCCTCCTCCCTCCCCTTCCAGTCTTAAGAGAAGGCAGGGTACCCTGCCCTATGGGAAGTCCAAGGCCCTCTCCCCTCCATCCAGGCCTAGGAAGGTGTGCATCCAAATAGACTAGGATCCCAAAAAGCCAGTGCATGCAGTCGAAAAAGTCCCAGTGCCATTATCAATGGCTTCCCAGTCAGGCTCCATTGTCATACACATTCAGAGTCTGGTTTGATCACATGCTCATTCAGTCTCAGTCCAGCAGGATTTGGTGTGCTCCCATTAGATCAGGCACACTGTCTCAGTGGGTGGACCAACACCTCGTGGTCCTGACTTTCTTGCTCATTTTCTTCTTCCTTCTGCTCTTCAACTGGACTTTGGAAGCTCAGTCCAGTGCTCTGATGTGGGTCTCTCTCTCTATCTCCATCCATAGATGGATGAAGGTTCTATGATGATATTCGAGATATTCATCAGTGAGTCTATGGGACAAGGCCAGTTCAGGCACCCTATCCTCTGCTGTTCAAGAACCTAGCTAGGGACATCCCAGTGGACATCTGGGATCTTCTCTAGAGCCAAGTCTCTTGACAACCATAAAAATGGTTCCCTTAATGAAGATATCTTCTTCCCTGCTCCCATGTCCACCCTTCCTCCACCACAGTCCTCCAACTCCCCCTAAGCTCTCCCCAATCCTTCCCTTCTTCCTTCTCTCTCCCCTTCTCCCCACCCCCCTACTCTATCCCCACCCCCATGCTCCCAACTTTTGCTCAGCGATCTTGTACGCTTTCAATTTCTAGGAGGATCTATATATGTTTTTCTTTGGGTTCACCTTATTATTTGGCTTTTCTAGGCTTGTGAACTATAGGCTCAATGTCCTTTGTTTATGGCTAGAGTCCATAAATGAGTAAGTACATACCATATTCATATTTCTGGGTCTGGGTTATCTCATTTAGAATAGTGTTTTCTATTACTACCCATTTGCATGCAAAATTCAAGATGTCATTGTTTTTTGTTTTGTTTTGTTTTGTTTTGTTTTTTACCACTGAATAGAACTCTAATGTGTATATGTTCCATACTTTCTTTATCCATTCTTTCATTGAGAAGAATCTAGGTTGTTTCCAGATCCTGGCCATTACAAATAATGCTGCTATGAACATAGTTGAACAAATGCTTTTATAGTATGATTGGGCATCTCTTGGGTATATTTCCAAGAGTGCTATTGCTGGATCTTGAGGTAGGTTGACTCCCAGTTTCCTGAGAAACCACCACACTGATTTCCAAAGTAGTTGCACAAGTTTGCATTCCACCAGCAATGGATGAGTGTACCCCTTACTCCACATCCTCTCCAGCATAGGCTATCATTGGGGACAGTGGTGAGTGCTAGTGCTGAAGGGGTTTCTTTGTTCCACCGAGACTACAGATATTTTTTTTCATTGTTGATTTTATAATTCGCTATTTGGTAACTGTTAATTTGATATGATGCAATCCTGTTTATCTCTGCTTGCCTTTGTCAAATCTGTACTTGAGTCAAATGTTAAAAAAATAACCTTGATATATTCCAATTTTGAATAGTTTTCCCCACATATTTTCTTCTGGTAGTTTTAGAATTTTGCAGTTTTACTTATTTTATATTGTATATGTGTATGGACCTGTTGTGCTGTGCATATGGAGATATTAGGACCACTATGAGAGTCGACTATCTCTTTAAGCTGTAGATTGGAACTTAGATCTTCTGGCACAACAGCAGATGCCTTAAGCTGTGGAACCATTATGCCAGGTCAGTTTTAGAAATTTGTTTTATGTTTATACTTTTATCTCTTTTTGTTTTTCAGTTTTTATCAGTTGTGGCTGTAATACACAAAGAGAAGCAGTCTTTATTTTTAATAAAGTGTTACTAAAAATTATGTGATTGTATATCAAAACCACAGTGTATTATTAGCTCATTCCTCCTCTCTGGAGACACAAAGTAAGAAAGACTGAAGATGATCTAGGAAAACGATTTCTGTGTGCACTATGGATAGGAATGTAAATGAATGATGCCACTGTGAAAAACTGAATAGAGTGTTTGCAAAACCTCTACAACATAGCTGACAAACGATCCAGTATGCACATGCTACCTTTTAGTCCATACCCAAAGATTTCCAGTAAGCATAAGTAGAGTGTTTATTAGACTCCCTTGCTCATTGCAGCTTTATGTATAGAAGTCAAGATGTAAATGCAAGCTAAATGTCTACCAGCATATGGATATGGTACATACTTGCAATAACATAATTTTGGCGTTTGAAAAGGAAGAAGATTCTGTAATTTATGATAATTGTTAAGATGATTAAGAATATATGAAAAAAGAAAAATTATAAAGAATATTTATTATCATAATATAAAAATCTAATTAATCAAACTTACACTAACAAACTAGAATAGTTGTTAGTGGTTGGAGAATGACTTGGGATCAAATTATCTTGCTCCATGTTATAAAGTTTCAGATTTAAGGTGATTATTTTCTTACCAATTATATACCTTGTGACCATAATTAATAATAATAATGTATATTATTATTACATTGTTACAATGGTACATTTTAATGTTCCCCAATTAAAGAAGATGAGATGATGATGTGATGGACAACTGTTTAACTTGGGTGAAAAGTTGCATAATGTCAACACTTATTAAAACACAAGAATGTATTCCTTACCTGAATACAAGTTTAAAGTATTCCAAATCAAGGTGAGTAAGACAAATCCCTTCTAAGGATTAGCAAACATTTCATGGCATCTTAACGTATCAAAAAGTGGGTAAAATATAGCTCTGAGCACTCACCAAAAAAAACCCATTTTACAATAAGATTTTTACAATGATCAATTCGTCTTTCATAACAGATTTCAGAATAATCATGCTGACCTAATAGCATTTCCAATAGACCATCATTTGTGCTAAAATAAAACAAAACAACCAAACGGAAATGCCTTCTAACAGATGTTTGAACTGTGCTTTTAGACATGAGAGCTCATGAGAGCTCAGAACTAGTGACATTCGGAAACAGGAACAACAACAAATAGACAGTAGAGCTGTAGTTGGTAAGTTGTAATAAGTAAGTCATTGGTATGTGCAATACAACTAAGGCTAGCAATTGGGACATATGAATGGAACTGTATAATTTACTCTTTGGACATGGGGGTGAAGAACTTCTCTAAATTAATAACAATGATAAACTTCGACTATTGACATATTAATACAAAAATGTGCTTGATATTATGAATATTATGAGTATCATTAAGTTAGCTCAAGAACCCAGCCCCATGTTTTTAAGAAGCAAGATTGTCAGGTTGTTTGTTGCCATTGGCATAGCAGACTACAGAGTCTGGGGTAAAAGTTTTCCCCAGGAAAGATGTTAGGATTCCATATTCTGTCTCCGAAAGTCTAAGGGGACTGGGATGTTTCATGGTGTGCTCTTAAACGTCATCCCACAGTGAGACAATATTTCATTGTAACTGTAGGCCTAAAAAACAGAAATGGAGATGTTGGATTGGAAATATAAAATGTGCACTGGATGGGGGAGGATGCTTTTGAATGCAGAGGACCTCAAAAAAAATATGTTCTCCCTGAAACTCTTTCCTTATGTTTTCTGATCCTTAGTCTTGGCTACAGGAGACACAGTGTTATCTTGATTAATGCTCCATCGTAAAGAGATGATGAATGAGAACTCATGACCATTTTGGCTCTTACTCATCTTAAGATGATCAAAGTGAATATATTTTATTCTGCTTTGAATGTGTGGCTTATGTTGTGTAATGTGCATGGTTATGCTTTGGAGAGTTGCTGCACTTTTATAAATATCTAGGAATAATAAAGAATTATCTTCTAAGGTCAAGGCATTTTTTCTTCTATATGAGAAAATTTTCTACTAAATGTGAAGTAGTGACCAAAACAATAAAATGCATTTTATTTCTTTTTTTGTGTGTTTATATATATATTTGGGTTTTTTTAATTTTTTTTCATTTTTTTCCATTTTATTTCTGTTATTTATTAATGGAGTATTTTGGAAAATAAAAGAAAGATGATAACACTCTTTATGACAACAAAACCAAGCACCTGCTTCTTTATTCCTGTTATTTTCAGTTGTTGTTTTAAACTTTCCTTAATTATGATAAAATATTTTCCTTTTTTTTTTACTGAACACAGTCTTATAGTGAACACATGTTGTTTCTATTTACCTTTGAAAATTTAAAAAAAGTAGTGAGGATTTTCTTATGAACCCAAGGAAAAACATATAGTTATCCTCCTGGCTATGGGAAGTAGATAAAATTGCCAGGCAAAAAAATGGGATCTTGGGGGTGGGGTGGGATGGGGGTAAGGGGAGATGGGGAGAGAAAAATTGAGAAGGGGAGGATGGGGGGAACTTGGGGAAACAGGATGATTGGGATA
>NC_022009.1:31474640-31494236 GCF_000317375.1 Microtus ochrogaster | reverse complement strand
CAGGCGGATCTCTGTGAGTTCGAGATCAGCCTGGTCTACAGAGCTAGTTCCAGGACAGGCTCCAAAACCACAGGGAAACCCTGTCTCGAAAAAAAAAAAATCTTTCATCCCTTAAGACACATGTGTCGGTATACAATAAGATAGGTAAAGGCTGCTTATTGTAAGCTTTCAAAAATATAGCTGTAGACAGTACATGTTACATGTTGTAACCACAAGAAGGTATTTCTTTATTCTAACTGAACTTTGAGAAAATTGTGTTTCCTCGATTTTTTTCTTCATTTATTTTTGTTACCTTCGTCTTTTCTATTTGTTTTCAGGTTTCTCTCTTCATACCTACTTAAAATAACATTTCTAGTAATGAAATTATGCTTCCAAGCTTCCAAAGAACCCAAAACATTAGAATTAATTAACAGTTATTATTTCAATGGACTTTGGTGCTTTATTTTAAAGGAAAATCTAGGTAGTCACACACATTATATATCTATATAGTTTACAAATGTGCATAGCTTAAGGCAATTTAAATTTGGTTTTGCTTGGAAAGAGTCATCCTAATAGAGTGCAAGTAAAGGAAACATATTTTATAAATAACTCATTTTACATGCACACTTTTAATTAATAGAAAATTAATTTTTCCCTAAATAAAGCTAATTAAAAAACAAGTGTAATTATTTTCCTTTACTCCTCACCTTTGTTTCTCATTCTTTTTATGTAAATTTGTACAAAATAGAGACCTAGTTGTTAATAATTTTTTTTAGGCTCTTAGCTGTTTATACTGAAAATTCTACACTAAGTGATCAGCTATCGGAAATATTCAAAATGTGCACCTATCCTTTCAAAATGCCCAGACTTTGCTTTTATGAGCACAAATTACATTCTTGAGGTACAAATTTGATTCATATATAATTTCATTTTGAAAAAAATCCATTCCAAAATTTCCGTTTTTGTCTAGAATAAATTATATATCTTGGAACACTTATTGACCCAGAATTGATAGATATTGTCATGAGAATATGACCAAAATGTTATTGACATAAACTGTGTTTGTATGTGTGTTTGTGTTTTGAGAATGTATTTTTTTATGTGGTAAAAGACAACAGTATTATTAAGATCCACTTCTTATGACCCATACCAGCAAATGAAAACCATCATAAAAGTGGTGGTTACCTGTGGCATTTTAGCTGATTAAATTTATATGTTAAAGCTTAGAAATTCCATTTCCTTTACTAAAAATGAACAATAAACAAGTAATATTGATGAACATTATTCATTGTGATATCCAATCTCTTGGGATTTGGTATTCCATTTCAATTTTATTAGAACTATACTTCAGTTGTGAATATTCAGCTAGCAGTCATCCTAAATTTTAACTATGTTTCTATGTCAGTGTACTATGGTTCAAAATCTTGAAATTCAGCAGACTTAATAACACATCTAATCCCTATACATATCTAGCTTCATCTACAAAATGAAAAGTATATTTGCAATGCCTTAATGGAATCAAAGAAGGAAATGACAGAATAAACAGGCAGGTTGCCCATGGGGGCCCAAGTTGTACTTAATGGCATAGTGGCCTCATAAAATATGATGTACATAGCAAGGAAGGATACAGACTTTATTTCCAAAAGGAAATATAGAATGGTAACATTTTCACAACTGTTATGTTAGATAGTGTAAAAATCCACTTTTGTATTGTTATTGTTTTAATGATTTTTATTGAGCCCTACAATTTTCTCTGCTCCTCTCCCTGCCTCTCCACTCCCCTTCAACCCTCCCCCCAAATCCCCATGTTCCAAATTTACTCAGGAGATTTTGTCTTTTTTACTTCCCATGTAGATTAGATCTATGTACATCTCTCTTAGTGTCCTCATTTTTGTCTAAATTCTCTGGAATTGTGATTTGTAGGCTGGTTTTCTTTTTTTTATGTTTAATATCCACCTATGAGTGAGTACATGTGAAAATTGACCTCCTCTGTCTGGGTTATCTCTCTCAAAATGATGCTTTCTAAGCTCCATCCCTTTTCCTGCAAAATTCAAAATGTCGTTATTTTTTTTTCTGCTGTGTAGTACTCCATTGTGTAAATGTACCATATTCTCCTTATCCACTCTTCGGTTGAGGGACATTTAGGTTGTTTCCAGGTTTTGGCTATGACAATCAATGCTGATATGAAATCCACTTTTAAATAGAACATTTCGGATGGCTTTTGGTAAATTAAATAATATTCAATCGCTGGTTCACATATATATTTGCATATATATATACATATATATGTACAAAGTGATGTACATTATAAACTAATCACCCTTGAATTTCTCAAAGAAAACAATTCTTCATTTGAATAAACTACCCATGATATGGAAAGTTCAGGAAAGTTGTTTTTATCTAACAACACTAAACTGATTTGGCTCCACTTTGCTTTTGTAGTGGTTTGCTAGTCTCAGTTTATAGGTTGGTTATCTACTACCCCAGTGTGACAGCCTGTAGCAAATTCTAGGAAGGAATAATGTTATACAGAATAGTGTCCTGTTTGGCCTAATGTGACAAAAATTTTTGACAAAGAAGCAATCTTTGTCTTTCTTTGTCTCTCTCTTGCCCCTTCTGTCATGTAATATTCAATTACAAAGTAGTATAAATAAAGAATGGTGTTGAATCAGCTTTCAGATTTGTCAGTGCCTTGACTTTGAACTTTTAGCCTTTAGAACACTAAGAAAATAGATTTCTGTTGCATATAAAATATTTAAACTCTAATATCTACTATAGCAGTTCAAATGGTTCAAAACAGGGTGCTATGAATCAAACTTGATCTCTTCAAGATTTGTATGTTGAAATCCTCAAACCCGAGTACCATCAGACTCATGCAATGATGAACTTTAACTCCAAATATTGTCTTCCATCAAATTCAATGGTGGGAAGAGATCATCTTACAAAGATAGTCTTTTCTACAGATTATCTTAATAATGCAGTTTTATATTTTTATCATATCAACATCTTGTTAATAACCGTACATAGCATTTGCTATATATCAATCTTCTTCTAACTTTTCTGGGTCTGTGTTATTGATTCCAGGTGAGATAAATTGTCGTTTAAGTCAGCTTAAGGATTTTGCATGCATACATGATCTGTGAGTCACAAAACTAGCGACTGAAATCACTCCATATGAAATACTTTGTTTTGAAGATGTTGTTGTATTTGCATATGTCTTTCTTTTTGGAGAAAGATTCTTAGTGAGGGGTCAAACTGCCAAAATCTTGAACAAAAACAAGATGAAATTGCCAGCTGAATGAATTACTCAAAGGTTTTCCTGTCACATTTAGACCGGAATAAATTGATGATGCGTTACAGAAAAACTCAAGTTCATTGTTTTCTAAAGAAAGGATCTCTTGTTAGTGAATTCATGACAGTGTCCATCGTGAATCTTTCTTTCTAACTGTGTGATTTCCATTTTAGACACAAGATCTTACTCTGTACCCGAGCCTGAGAGATTGGGCTGCTCTTGTTAGAAAGCAACATCTCTGGAACCCTAAATTTCAATTCTCATGATAAATTTCTTAATGTTCCAAGTTCCCAATTAACATGGGAGCCTAAGTGTTGCTTTCAGTTAAGAATTTGTGAAAATCTTTACTTGCAGAATAAAGAGAACCTTTATTGATTAAGGAAATGAAAACAGGTGCTATGGTCTTACTGTCACAGTTCTGCAGTTTGCTGCAAATGGGACAATGTCTTTGCTGACTTTGGACAGGTAAGGTCAAAAAAGTTGAGTATAGGGACATATATCAGTTACTCAGTTCTTCTTGGAGCAAGTTAGATTAGTTTAAGTGATACATAAGCACAAAAAGATTTTTTCAATCCTCTATTTGGGTTAATTTTATTAGAATCCTACTGTCTAAAGAAGTCATGAATCCAAATGCCAGATCGGAGCATCACTAATATAAGTGCGTGTCTGAGAGAGGCATAGAGCTGTTGGGCTAGCTAAATTTCTGGAACATTGTAAGTTTTGTGTCATACTTTTCTATTAGCTATTTTCCATTTTGGTAATGCCTCTTTATAGTTCACTCTCTCTTGTAACTAACCCCACAGCTATGTTTAAGTTCCTCTCACCTATTTTTCATATCGATTTAGAATGTTCTATAAACACTTTTCATTTTCAGAAATATTTAATTTACTTTTGTTATAAACTATAAACATAGCACACTGACTGTATAGAAATAAATCTAGAAGCTGTGTTCTATTTTTTTCATGTGTCTTTACACGTGTATGTACTCACTCACTGCCATGAGAACATCAATTTTCAATAGATATGTTTAGGCAACTGAAGCCTTATTTCTTTAAAACATCCTTTTAATTTATTTGTCTCACAATCTTAATATAGAAAGTAAGCTAATCTTTGCTCCTGATTCATCTCCTCCTCATAACTCAGCTCAGATGATGTTTTTACATCAATGTATCTTTCTCAATGTTTTAATCACAACATAACTTTTACTGTAGTCTCTCTGTCTCTATTTCATGTTGACCCCACTCTGTCTTTATGCATTATTTTTTACTATTCGTATATAAGGAGTAGATTATCATTCAGTCTCTTCTTTTGAAAGTGTGTAGCACATAATTTGGTCATTATAGATGAAGAATTGGATCTATATTTTGAACAAAATGAGTATGACACTCTGCTTAGTTTTTAATTAAAATAATATATACTTCATTACTTTTATCATTGGTTTTGGCATCTCTTGACTAGAATGCCATATCATTTCAATTTAAAGCTCTCTTCAATCAAATGATAATGGAAAACGAATTCTAAAGTTTCTTTTTTCTTAATGATGTCACTGTATTGTGAGGATAGGGAAAGAAAAAAAGGGAGGGGGGGCTAAGATGAAATGTAGCAATCACCAGGACAGAAATGTTTACTATAAACTGAAATGCATAAGGAACAGATTGTTCATCTGGGAGCAATCGTTCCTTTCTGATGAAAGAGGGGAATGGGAATCTTCAAGGAGAAATGGAGAGAGAAGATGGTAGTGCAGAAGAATTGAAGCACAAAGGAACAAAAAAGTCAATATTTTCTGGAGCAATCCATGTCTTTATTGTCTGGATACAGATTAAGGGGTCCTATATAAGCATGAGTTGTATTTTAAGATTGTTTAGACCTACCTAAGAACTTTTAAGCATGAGAATAACAAGTCCAAGTTTACCCTTCATAATTAGAGTAAAATATAGGATTTGAGTCCTTGGAATATAGGGTACTGCATCTTGGAAACCTTAATCTATTTTTATTTCTTCCTTTTGATCTCAATAATTGTACTGTTAGATATCAGCGTCCATTGGGGACCTCTAAAGGGGTTCCAGCATCGTGTGTCCTGACACAAGAATTTGGACAGACACATGAGCTGAAGGAAGGAAAGGGAAACTGCTTATTATAAAGGAATATTCTTTCTGAGAGAAGAATGGAGCAGGAGCAGAGAAATAGCTTTCTATCCCAGTGGTAATGATATATAAGGATGTAGGGCTTTTATGTCCAACTGTATGAAACAAAAAGCAATGCATTTCATGTATGCCCCATCTGTTACTGTAGTTCTACATGCAACTTTTCACTAGTATCTTAAATCTCCACTCAGGCATATGTGTTATAGTAGTACAGTAAACCTCTAGTCACCTTCAGATACCCTGAATAGTCACTGTTCCTGACACAGTTGCTCTCGTAAGCTCTGATCAGTCATGCCTGGGAGTTTCCAGAATTCAGTAGGGTTTCGTCACGCTAGTTGTGCAACCCCTGTGTGCAGCCTTCATGATCTTACTCTTCGGCTGGCTGTATCATTTGACACAATAACTGAGAATTTGCCCTGTTCATGTGTATCATGTTGATCTCAGTTGGCCTTCTTCTTTCTGATTTATGACATGTTACTCTTCCATAAACATTGGTAAAGTAAAAGCAAAGTTCCCAATTAAATTGGAAAATGTTATAAATTCTAACTATGAAATAATTCACTTCCTAGGTCTGGTGGTGGCGGCACATAACTATAATCCCAGCACTCGGGAGGCAGATGCAGGCAGATTTCTGTGAGTTCAAAGTCAACCTGGTGTACAAGAGCTAGTTCCAGGACAGGCTCCAAAGCCACCGAGAAACCCTCTCTCAAAAAACCAAAAAATAAAATAAAATAATTCACATCCTGGCGAAGCAGAAATCATGGGCTTTGTGATTACTAACACAAAACTTTTTGTTAGTGGTTACTAACCAAGACAAAAGGGTGTTTGGGATATGTAGAAAATGAAATCACCTGCTGATTAAATTATTTTAAAGACCATTGATTAATAAGTGTGAATAAATAAATGTTTTTTTCTATGACTATCACAGTAAATTGGTTTTTATATTTTGAAAGAAGTAGGGCAATTTTTACTTTTATTTTGGTCTGTAAAAATATGCAGATAGGGCTAGCAAATGGCTCTGCACAGGTAAAGTTGCTTGTTATAAACATTGCCCATCTGAGTTTTATCCCCAGGCCTCTCACATGGTAGAATGAGAGAACCAACCCCTGAAACAGACCTCCAGATAGGTGACATTGCATGATGGTGTACCTCTCCACAGCCAGCAAAAAAATACTCAAGCACGAGAATCAGAAAATGGAATCAGTTTATATAGAACGCACAGTTTTGTTTGAAAACCCGGATTAACTCCCAGTTTTTGTAGGAAATATTACTGCCTGTCTAGCTATTATATTATGTGTTCATAATAAAATAACCCATATGTGCAAAATGGATGTGTCACACCAAGAGAAAAATGTTTAAAATGCCAAGTAAGTACCACAACAAATGCTTGAAAAATGCTTAGCTGAAGGTTTCACTTTGCAAATTCTTTTGATGTCCCTCTTCCCCCACATTTCTGGTACAGCCAAAGCAAGGGACCTGGTTTTGATAAAGGAATACTGCTTGTATGTATTTTTTACATCCATTCAGTTTGTATTTAGTCATATGCTTAGCAGTTATGGTCGAGAACTTTTATAAGTTCATATTCCAGAGCAAGATCATTGTCAAGTCTCTTTCTTCATTTCTGCCTGTCTTTAGTTTTCATTGTTTAGGATAAAGTTTTAGATGACCAAACTTCACTTCCCTCATTTAATCTAAGGTTTCTCTTCTTTGTAAATATCCATTTATTAAATTTCACCCATTTGAGTCACACAGGGCTTCAATTTGAATTAATTCAACAATCTATCTGATAGTAATGTGTATTGCCCCTAGCTTTAATCATTCATTGTGACATTTCTGACCTGCTTGTCCAAAGTCAGGAGGGACCTTTCACTTCATAAAAGACTTTTGTTACCTGACAGCTCATAGCCTCCCCCACTTAAAATATCAGCTAGTTTGTCTTTAATTATTGATTTATTTATTGTGATGTGTGTCTGCATTTGCACACTTAGGTATATTATGTGTTGGGTCATATATGTGTCAGAGTGTATATGTGGAGGTTTCAAGAAAATATGGGAATCTGGTATCATCTTCTGCTGTGTAGTTTTTAGGAACTGAACTCAGGCTGCCAGCTTTGGCAGCAAGCATCTATCTGAGATGTCATCTTGCTGGCCCAGTGTTTTATTATTTTTCCTTTTCTAAAAGAATAGTATTTATTTTATGTGTATGCGTATTTTGATTACTCATATGTCTATATACTATGTGAGTGCCTGGCGCCTCTAAAAGTCAGAAGTGGGTTTTAAATCTCTTGAAACTGGAATTACATAGTTGTGAGGCACTATGTGGGTACTAGGAATCAAACCTGAGTCCGCAGGAAGAGTAGCCTGTGCTCTTAATGACTGAGTCACCTCTCCAATCCACTTTTTAAATTTCTACCTTTAAAAAATGACTATTTGAATTTCTTCTTAGCATTATCCATTGGCCTTTCGCTTTAATTTTCTATTTGATGTTTAGGATCTTATTTTAGTTTTCCTGATTCAGTGTCTAACTGAATGGTAAAGCAATTTAAACCACCTTTATTGGGTCTTTGTCTGTCAAGTTTTTATGTTATAATCTTCAGGTTTACCACAGTCATGGGATTAAAGTTTAGGTAAGGTTAAGATTCTTTCAACACTGCTTTATTTGTAGTAAACTCTGTATTTGATGTTTTAAGGAAGCATGGGAAAAGACAGCTTAGATAGACTAGAGACTTTATTACACCTGTTAGCATTTTTTTTTTCAGACTCTTTACCTTCTTCCCTATACAGTTCAGTCCATATGTGAGGAACACAGACGATGGTATACAGTAAACCTTGGTACTGGTTTTTTCTCTGCTACTTTTTTGTTAGATTATTCTACTGTATAATTATTCCAAGTTAAATCCAGTAGTCGGTGCTTCTGTTTTGCCAGTTCTGAACTAGATTATTCCCCCAAACACAATTTTCTGTCTTAGTTATTACTGCAATATATTACAATATTTTAAAGAATAAAATAAACTGTCTCAGGACATTAAAGAAAAGCAAGGGAGCTGTGACTCATTATATCAATAGAAAGATGGACGTGGAGGGAAGCCCAGGATCATAAGATTTCTAGGTGCCATTTGCTGATTCCCCTCAAATGCATCTTAAGATATAAAATTAAAAATAGTGTACTTTCATTGAAATAGTTCCTGGATGAATCATACTATTTAAAATGAAAGATTATGATAAAGTGTGTGCCCTTTTAGTTGAGATCATGAAATACTACATTAAAGAACAATGGGTTGGTGTGGACCACAGGGCAACCACTGTTGCTTGACCAAGTCCCCGCATTTTGATTTGAGGATCACAATTCTCCAGCACCCTTTTACTTTCATTGTAATGATTCTTATTATATGTTATGGGAGTTCCCTTGTACCTTCTCCCTTTAGAAATTTTGTTCAGGCTTTAAATGATGAAAATATATAAAATGGTAGCTTCCTTAAACAAAAAAGATTCTTAGAAAAAATTCCCTGCTACCACTGAACCATACAGTATGAGGACTCTGCACACAGGAATCCCATAGTGCCCCCTGATTATTCCAAAAACAGAAAAGTTAAAGACTTACTAGCTGGGCACACCTGACCCAAAGGATGAAAAGCATACAATCCAGACTTGTATGGTATAATGGACAAAGACTAAGGTGTAAGGACTTTCCCTTTTGAGAGCATATGAGGTGAACAGGCCCATATAGTAGGGAAAAGGAATGCAATTAGGATTTATTAGGCTACATAGCACAAACAGTGCATCATGCTTCTTGAGGAATGAAAATTGCTCTAAAATTGTAGTGAGTTTCTGGTCCCCAGAGTTAAGTCTTTTTTCCAAAGTCAGGCATTTGGATAAGGGCCTTCATTCCCTCAGGGGCTTGAGAAAAGTTCCTGCTTGCTTAAGTGAGCTATTCTCCTTACCTCTTGTGGGTAGAACTTGTGGTCCTTCCATTGTAAGAGGATACCTGGTGGAGTTACTGTACCACAGAGAACAGTAGACATTTAGGTACTTTCAGAACTTATTGCTTTCGCCTCAGGAAAAATGTTGCTGTAGTTGAGTCTGCTTTCAACCTTGTCTGTGGCTAAGTTATTGTACAATTATGGAGTATTAAAGGCATGGTCTTTTTTCAACAATCAGGCAACCATCTAGATTCCCTCCCATTGTCAGTCTACTCCTCCCCCCTGCTGCCTTCACATCTACTCTTTGGGACCTGTATCCCGTTGAGAGATTGAAGTTCAGCTAGCCAAACCCCTCTTCCCAAGCAAAATTTGATCTTCTACAGGGATTGTAACTGTACACATAGCTTCAGATTACTTCTATATTCTCAAACCATGTTCAGTACTTAGTCATAACACTAATAATGACATCTCTTACTGGCATCATTGATAATTCCTTTGAGGAACAGGATTTTGTTCTTTGTCTGGGGAAAGCTCGTTATTCAAATAATATTATGAGCAATGGGGACACATGAAAATAGGTGCAAGGATGAAAGGTAAACACATGACAACTTTTAAAAGTGAAATAAGGACTCTTTCGAAGAAGAGTAGTTGCAGGATAACAGGAGGGAATCATAATACGTGCATGATGCTCTATGGGAAACTTATTATCCAAAGGCAGATATGACTGTGGTCTGTGACCTTCAGTCTCTCATTTTGCCTACAGCAGAGATGAGTTATTGAGTGGTCAGCAGCCAGTGTTAGGGTATTTTCAAATGAGGACACATTACTGTTGATCTAAGCCTACAAAAACTTTACATCCTATCAGAATTCTTCCCTGGCATTCAAGGTCTTGAAAATTTGCTCAGAAGAAAGCTTTCTGTTTTTGCTATCAGGTCTTCTTGATTTGAGGTGCAGAAGTAGCAGCTTGAAAGTGTGCTATAGAAGGAACCTCATGAGGTGGTGAGAAAAAGAAATATGTAAATATTTTTAAGCTTCACATTACTTAAGTTGCATATTTGATAAAGTTAAATGTGTACCATATCACTAGAATGTATATGAAAAAGACATCATAAAAGAATTCAAAATAAAGGAATCAGAAATGCTGGGAATTAATCTATTTCATTTCACAAATAAAGTGGGTTGCTTATAGGTATTTATTTTATTTTAATTTTCTTCTTTTAACATTTTAACATGAAAATTTTGAGCTGATATAATTTTAATTTGTTACAAACATATTTTAATCAATTTGTTGTAGTAATGTTTACTTTTATTTTAAATAATGTTATGTGACAAAAGTCAAAGTTTTAATGGTTACTTTATGGTTATAAAACTTGAAAATAATGAAAAAAATGTCAAGGCGTTCATGGTAGATCAATTAGAATAAAAATGGGAAAAATTATATTAGTGAAAATCAAATTTAAATAAAACATTGACATTTGCCTGAAAATTATAGCAGTCTTGAAATTGGGTCTGTTTAATACCCCATTTACTGCAAATAAATAAAAAAAATAAATAATAATACTAGAAACAAATGCCATAATAGAGAGTGAGAATTAGGAAAATAGAAGAGTGCAAAAATATTGGAGAACTGATAAGTAAGTTCAACATGTGCAAAAGATGACCAGAGCTAAAGAGGAGGGAGAGAGCAGAACATTCTGGAGAGTGGTGATGATAATTAACTAGAAATAGGAAAGATTAGCCATCAGATTGGGGGAGGACTATGACTCCCGTGAGGCAACATAAAAAGAAAACTACATGAGGTACAACGCGTAAAAGTACCGAAAGCCAAACCCACCCGGAAGCACACAATCAGCATCCTGAGAATATAAAATGATGTGCTGTAAGGATAAGTTAGACTGTCAGCTTAAGTCCACATTGAGTTCATGCAAACTTGAAAGACACACCACATTAATAATCTATTCATTTCATGATAAAATCTGAAAATAAATATGAAAGAATTTCCCCACTGTCAGACCAAATGACAATTAGAAAGTACATTAAAGTAGTAGCTGTGTAGGTTCTTGACAAGAAAGGTTGATACATTTAAAAGGAGGGTAAAGACAGAAAGAAAAAAGAAACAGATCCTCTTCTCTTGCAACTTACTCTGTAGATCCGACTGGCCAAAAACTTACAGAGATCTGCTTGCCTCTGCCTCTGCCTCCTAGTGCTGAGATTTAAAGGCCTGCACCACTGACACCTACATACATGCAATAATTTTTTAAGTAAATAATGTTATACTGCAGTGCATAGTAAGTAAAAAAAAATAAACAAACATTGCTTGGTGTTGCCTCTAGAAAATTTCCAATGTTCACAAAATAGTAGAAATAGTTCTTTTTGTTAAGAATCATTTTCTCCTAACAATAGATATAAAATTACGAAGATATTATGTGTGGGGAACTCAATCATCACCAACTTCGTTATGCTGAATATTCAGGGGTATACATTTAATGAAAAAAAAAAGACAAGAAAGAGCATGAAGAGGGCAGAAACAAAATGAATCAATACCAATAGAAATAATCAAGTATATCAGTTGAATCAGTTATTTGCTTAAGATGTTGAAAAGGTTGTCATGGGAGGAAAAAAACCCAGCTGTTAACAAACAAAAATGCTGCCATCAATATACTGTTTATAAGACATGCACTTTACACAGATTACAGAAATATTTAGAGTAAATGGGAAAGCCCATAATACACTAAAAATGTTATTGTGGCTATGTTAATATCAACAAATAAAGTATATTATATCATAAAGCATTAGTAGCTTGTAAAGAACATTTAATGATCCTTTTAAAAGGTGATTTTCTAAGAATGCCTATGATTTAAATTTATTTAGATATGAAAATGGCCACAAAAATGATTACAGAAAAATATTTATAAGGCTGACAAAACAAAATAACAGAACCAAGATAAGATGGTAATCACTGTTTCCAGCTGTGGTTTTCTGGATGGTCTCCATTTACTTGACAGGGATGCCCCTGCAAAGAGGCATGGTAGCTGCACTTAAAACAGATTTGGAGCTGGAAACACAAAGGAGTGAGAACATAGGATGTTCATCCTTCTGGACCTAAGTAACCCCACTTAATATAATTTTTAAAAGTTCCATCCATTCACTTTTCATGATTTCATTTTTTTATTTAAAGCTGACTATATATATATATATATATATATATATATATATATATACATATTTAGTTATCTGTTGAAAGATATTTCAGTTTTAGCTATTTGCATTTTCTGATGCTGTGACTAGGGTGCCTGTGAACATGGATGTGCAAATGTTTGTATAATATGAGATCCTATTGGATATATGCCAAAGAGCAATATCGCTGGGTCATAGGACAGATTTATTTTTGCTTATTTAAGTATTCTCCAAACTGATTTTCAGAATGGCTGTACCAATTTGCCTTCCAAACAATGGTTAATGAAGATTCCTTTTCTTTACATTCTAGCCAGCATTTTTTTTGTCCATTAATTTGCTGTGTAAGCCACTGTGGCTAGAAAGAAATGAAATCCCAGATGTTTTAATTTGGATTTACCAAAGGATAAAAAACACGTTTTTATTTTAGGTATTTCAACCATTTGTACTTATTTCATTGAGAACTCTCTATTTTTGTTCTTAGCCAATTTTTTTTAGTTGGGTTATTTGTTTCCTTTTTGTCTTTCTTATATTTTAATTCTGGATATTAGTCCTCTGTGCATTGTATAACTCTCAAGTATTCTCTCATATTCTCCAAATTTTTCACTTTTTTCATTGATTATTTAGCTTTCCAAAAACTTTTTAATTTTCTGAAGTTCTAATTATCAATTGTTGGCCTTAATTCTTTTGTAAAAGGATTTCTGTCCAGAAAGTTCTTTCCTAAATCTTTATCTTTCAGGCTTTTCTTCTATTGCTTTCAGTGCTTCCAGATCATGTCTCTGTTTCACTTGGTCTAATTTTATCAAGGGTGATAGATGTGGGTCTAATGTCATTCTTCTGCATGTTAACATCTGATTTGCCCTGAATCATTTGTCAGTTTCTTGCTAATGCATTTTTTGACGTTTTGTCAAAACTTAGATGAGTGTAGCTATGAGTACCAACATTTAAATACTCTATTTCTTGTCACTAGTTTCTATATCTATTTTCATGGTCATACTTTCTTAAAAATTTTGTATCTCTATAATATAATTTAAAGGTTGGAATAGTAATCTTTCCAGTGTTCTTTATCCTCAAGTTTGCTTTGGATATCCAGGGACACAATGCAGAAATCAACTGGTGATGGGTATACCCACCAAAATGGATGCATTTACATCACAGTTCCTATGTCTATGACTCAGAGAACATAACAGAAAAGGGAGTAAAATTATTTTAAGTGTCTGAATACCAGGAAGTCTGCTGTTATACTTTACCTCCTAGAAATAAGACAAAACAATGACACTTTCAATGGGCCTGATAACATAGAAAAGTTGTATTGTATCCTACACCTTGACAAAAACATAAGTAACTAATGACTTGGAGAAAAGGAGAACTAGCTTATTTTGGGAGTAAGCGTTCTCCTTTGTAGATAAGACCAATTAAAATGCACTCATCTGATCATGCTTTTGTAAGATTGTCCTTATATGCTATTATATATGTACATATATGGAAATAGTAATCACTGCTAAATAGACTATCAACTTTAGAGTAGAGAGCATGAGATGGGCTCAAGGGAGGCAAACAGGGAGAGGCCAGAGAAAGGAAAGTAAGAGGCAAAGTAATGTAATTCTGCTTCAACTGAAGACATGCTTTTTTGATGGGGGAGAGTCTTCTGTTTTGTGTTGATTTCATTGGTTAAATAAAGTGCCTTGGCCCTGATAGGACAGAAAATTAGGTAGGTGGAGTAGACTGAACAGAATTCTGGGAGAAAGAAAGCCGAGTCAAACAGTCGCCATGACTCTCCACTCCGAGATGGATGCCCATTAGACTTGTCCCATTAAGCCACATTCAAGTGGCAATACAAATATTAGAAATGGGTTAGATCAATATGTAAGAGCTAGCCAATAAGAGGTTATAAGTAATGGGTCAGGCAGTGTTTAAAAGAATACAGTTTCCGTGTAATTATTTCGGGGCATAAGCTAGCTGGTGGCCAGGAGCCGGGCGGCAGGAACTCGGCCCACAGCTCCCACAACACTTTTTAAGAAGATGTAATCATTGTCAGAGATCATTCAACACAGGAAGGAAAAAAATCTTAAAGAAGAAGGAAAAGCACAATAAATAATTAGTATATTTGATTTGATAGGTATTTACAGAGGGCTGTCCTATATAAACTTCAACAAAATTAGAATAAGCATTTTTTTTCCAATGCAAATGGTACATGCATAAATGTTGATTATCTGTTTGACTGTGAGGCTTGTGGATGTAAGTTTATCACAGGAGGCTAGTCTATATGAACTTCAGAGACTACCTGACCCAACTGGTGTCTTATTTTTAGTACTGGGAGTCGCTGTTATGCAGTTACTTCCTTTAAGTTTAAACAAACCCCTTCTAAGAGGAAAACGGAAGACAGAAATTTCCCAATAAAATTACAAGAGTCATGAACATACCACTCTCATGTTATATAAGCAGTGATTGTTTACTGGAATAGAAGAAACTCCTCTTTACATCTGTCTATTCATTGTACATGGAAGTCCGATGGTAAGATTCATGAGCTGTGATTCTTGCTTTTGTGATATTGGTTTATTTGATGACACAGCTGTGATCCTGTAAGTAACCACAATAAAATCATTTCTCCATTGTAGACTGTGTGTACTTGTTTCTTTGGCTAATGGATGTTCTGTAACTTGAGTGAAAGACATTTATTGACATTTTTTTCTTGACATATAATCTCTGCAACAGTGAAAGAAAGAACCAAGTAAGTATCTCCAAATTACAGAATTTGTGTAGAAAGAAATGAGGACGATCTAAAGTTATTAATTTTATTGTAGTTTTTTTACAGAACACAAATTGTTAACACAGTCCTTGTTGCTGTAAAATCTATCATGTAGGAAATCTTAAACTAGTTTTAGGTGTGAGCAAGAGAATATATTATCTAAACTTTATGGCATTCTTCCAAAGACCTCCAAAGTGGAGGAGAGGTTCAGTTGAATGGAAGAGGAGAATGATTGAACCTCTTGTAGTGTTGCATTGTAAATACCCCTGCACTCTTCAAGTCCCTCCTAGAGTTCAAAGGAGAAAAGGGGAGAGACTGTGCCTTCTGTTGGAACTAAAACCTGGGTGGCCATTCTTCTTTCAGAAATGACTCAACACTTTAGAATTTTAAGTAAGTTAAATATCTTCTTGTTACTTATAGCTAACATTGTACCAAGTCCACTGGGAAACAGATAATGTATACTTACTCAAATACAATTTCCTGTAAACAATCAAATCTCTTGTGTTTGCATATTCAGTTTCCATCAGCATACACTTCAAATCATGATTGGTGCAGGGACAGGAGTAGGGGGGCAAACAAACAAATATAATTTTTTTTGTTTGTTTGTTTGCTTGAATCTTTGAATCTAAAAAACTTCTTTAAGCTTTGGTTACCTAGCGCACCCAGTTTTATGCTGGGCTTCTTAGTATTTTTCAACATTGTCCTGGGCACGATCCTTAGAACAATGAGTGAGTTGATCAAGATGTTCTTTTCTCCGCATAGTCAATGTATTGAACAAATTTGAGTATTGAGCATCGAAAGAGAAAACCAAACTCTGGAGAGATTTAAAAACAATTAAACTTTAAATTTTATCTGACTTACCTAATACATGTGTCAGATACAATTTTCAGCAGTAAGAGCTTTCAAATTTCTGTACTAGAAATGTGTAAAAGGAAACCTAAAGCTTCCATTCAGTATCATTTAGCTTGTGATACATAGCCACAATTCAACTGAGCAGTTTATAGATTATTCTTAGTTGAGATTACGGCTTTGTAGGTCTTTCTCTGGCTCTTGAACCCATCTAGGAATGGCTCAAGTCAGATAACTTTATTCCGAAGTAGTGGATATGGAGTAAAGAACCAGTTTGGACCAGGGGAAAACTTTTGCTGTGTACTTCTGATCACTTAATAGCTAAGTCTAGCTTATGCATGTGAAGGTACTGACCTGAATTTCATCTCTGTGAGTACAAATTCATAATACATTTTGTTCCTCTTTCTGAGTATTAATGGTCAAAAAGGCCAGAACAATTAAATGGCTTTTGTGATTAGGGACCACAAAGGTCATAGATAGACATATATGAAGTGATAAACTAAGTGTCATTAATCTATCAGTAATATGCCATATCATAAAAGTATTGAATCAATTTTAACACAGTATGAAGAAAGGCATTACTTGAAGCATCAGGCACTGATTTGAGTAGTTGATGGATTTAAATGGTAGAGATAACACTTATAGTGTATCTATCACTGATTTGAGCAGCTTTGCCTCATATTATTCTATGTTGTTAAAGGTTCTATCATGTTAATTCTGAGTAGTTTCTTTTCATGCAGAAGGATCATAACTATGGTAACATGGCTGGCTTCTCCACAGTCCTCCTCACTATTCTTAAGACAGCAGAAATGACTTTTTGATAAATGCACAAATATGTTGGGTACTTCATTACTCTTACAATAAATTTGTCAGGGCACCAGATATGTTTTTTTTTTCTCATAGGTAAAAGTAGATCCCTGAAAGATGAAGCTGAAAAATTTGCTCAGTTCTATAGATTAAAATTCTGACAACCAATGGTCCATTGGCAGAAACATCTTCCAAAATCATTTTGTAAGTAATAAAGGTATGTTTTTATCACTCATCTGCCATTTTGTCTTATTTTCTTTCTTATTTGGAACATAACTTGGGTACTTTCAAACTAGCATTGGCTGTATACCATATAAAATTAATCCTAGCTATCCCTAGACAGGAAATAATGTTTGGACCCCATATTGCACTCTTACTTGCTATCTTTGGGTTTCTTTACTTCAGTGCTGGATGTGCATATAACAACAAAACGATCTGGAATGTTAGCCGAAAGTTGAGATTTCTGTACTTACAGTGATTGAGTCTTTCAAAGTTAGGTTAAAAGAACTGACAGTCTTTAATGAGTACCTAAGGTGCTCATATATTTTGAATTACTTTTTAAAAAAAATTTACATTTTTAAAAAAATGTAAGTAATAGAATATATTCAAAGTAACAATATAATCAGCAAATGTAAAAATGTATCACTTTATCATTTCATAAGCTGTCAAAGATAATCATCATTTTTACATAAATTGTGGTCTTTTCCTCAACATTTTTATGTAGTGTATCTGGTGAAGAGCGATAATTATTTTGTCTATGATTTTTGCACTACTTGAGTTAATCAAACTTTTCATTCAACACTAATCTCTATGAATATATTCACTACACAATGTGTTAATATATCATAAAATATATCACAAAGTAACCATCACATGCCCATGTTTGATTTATGTACAAAACCCTTTTGCAAATAAATCTATCTAATATTTTTCTTGGAACCATAATATTCCATATCATGAATGCACATTATTAGCCATCTCCCTTTTTACATGTTGGTTTCAGTTGTTTTGTATCTTTATAAAAATGCATTTATTTACTTGTTTGCTTGTTTTACATTCCAGCCACAGTTTTTCTTCCTATATCTCTTCCCAATTTCTCACTCCATCCCCCCTCTGTTCTTACACTTCAATCCACTCCTCCTCAGTTTTTTTTTTTTATTAGAAAAGGACAAGTTTCTCACGAGTATCAACAAAACATGACATACAAAACTGCAGGAGGAGAACTAAGCACTTACCTGTAGGAGGCTTCTTGTTTGTCTCAGCTGCCCAGCTAGTTTAGATCTAAAATAATCACACAGAAACTGTATTAATTAAACACTGCTTGGCCCATTAGCTCTAGCTTCTTATTGGCCAACTCTTACATCTTAATCTAACCCATTTCTATTAATCTGAGTATCACCATGAGTTCTTGGCCTACCAGCAAAGTTTTAGGACATCTATCTCCGGTGGAGGATCCATGGTGTCTCCCTGACTTTTTCCTTCTTCCAATATCCAGTTTTTAGTTCTGAAGGAGGTAACTCAGACTGAGAAAGATAAACATGGTAGGTGTTCACTCATAAGTGGATATGAGTTATAAAATAAAGAATAAATATTCTACAAGCAACAGACCTAAAGAAACTAGATAACAAGGAGGATTTATTGTGACAGGGGGATAACAGATCTCCATGGGAAAAAGAAATAGAAGAGATTTCATGAGTGAACTGAGGGTAAGTGGAAATGGGAACATGAGCAAGCAAGTTGGGGGTTGGTGAAGTAAGGAAGAATACTGAAAAAGAGTACTGAAAAGGTGGCATGTTTCAGGGTCAGGCAAAAACCTGGTACAAAGGAATCTAAGAGCGAAAGAGGTTATATATTGCCTGAACTGGTCGCCTCCTGTGACCAGATTGGTGCCTAGCCTAGCTTGTAAATCTATAAAGAAAGCAGTCAATTTATTATTTATCTTTTTTTTTCTCTTAAGGAAGTCTAAAAATGGAACTTACCAAAAATGATTAGATTGCCTGGCTAAAGGACTCCAGGACTCCCCTGGCTCTGTCTTCATAACTGTAGAAATAACAATAGGCAATCATGCCTTTTTTAATGTGTACTCTGGAGAATGGTGTCACTTCATCTTGTCTGTGCAATAAGCATATTGCTGACCAACCCATCTTTCTGGCATCCTTCTTTGGCTTGGCTATAAAAATCTACATTATCTGACAATCTTTTTCTTCAACATTCACACTTATTTTTATCTAACAGATGTCAGTATTGAAAAGCAGAGTGCCACGTCATTCATTTAGGACGTTGTGGTCTAGGTTTCTAGCACAAGGTCCACAAATCACTAGCAGCTACACTGAAAACTGCAGCAAATATGACAGTGTAAACACACCTGGGCCTGAAAGGATCATTTCAAACAGAAAAATAATCAGCCTGCTTGGAGACTATCCGTTAGGTTCAGCAGAGGACTGCATGACTGCATTGTCTCCATTTCTCTAAGTAGAAAACCGAAGGTCCATAGGTTCAGGATTCTGCACAGGGTCTTACAGCAATTTTACAAGGAAAGGCCTAACCAGTCCTTTACTAGTTTGAAGACCCTCTTTTGCTCTGTTAAAATTTGTATGTCTTTCTTTAGCATCATGAGCTGAACCGGACTTGCTGAACATAGCGGACAATGAGGACTACTGAAAACTCAAGAACAATGGCAATG
>NC_022009.1:31461987-31474485 GCF_000317375.1 Microtus ochrogaster | reverse complement strand
GGCGAGGAGGAGGCAGAAATCCTCAATAAATAAATAAATTTAAAAAAAAAGAAAATCAGTAAAGTGTTTCATTTTGGTGTTAAAAATGAATAAAGTTAATCTAATATCAAGACTAGTTACCTTTCAATTTCAACATAAATTTTTTAATGCTGTCCTCATTCCCTAAAAAGAGCTCATTACCTGAAAACTAACACGTTTCACATTTAGTGACTAGGAAGGGATTTCCCTAGAGACAACCATGTATTTTCCTGGGGATCTTTGTCTTAGGCTACACAATGCTTCTTGCAGATACTAGAAAGAGACTAGCAAACAGAAATACAAGAAGCATAATACATCTTTAAAAGCTGTGTTTGCAATATCTTATTTGTAGACTTAGAGGCCATAGCTCTTCTTGGGTCTTATTTTCAGCTCCTGACATATGAGGCTGACTCACTGTGGCAGTCAGACAACTTAGGGCAATCTGAGGCTCAGCAATATTTCACACATCTCCCATTGGATTCCCCCAAGAAGTTTTGCCAATTAATATGTCTGGCAGAGTTCTGACTTAAGCACTCAGAGAGGCTGTAAAAGACACTCACCCAGGGTGACAAGCATGGGAAGTGACTGCGTGTGAAAGCAACTGACTTGGGTTGCCTGTGGAGCACAGCAGCTCTAGGGAGTGATAAAAGTAGTTTTTTGAATCAAAGTTGGATACTCTTCAGGAATTTACATTTTTTTTTATAACGAAGTTTACAAAAAGACTATAATAATGTCATTTCTTCCTTAAAGTCTCCTCTCATATTATGAAAAGATTGGGGACAGTGGTGTGATATCTTGTCCCTATTTTACTGCAGATTGTCTTTTTTGAAATTTTATTAGAAGTAAACTGGCCTTAATTTTGTCTAGCAAAAAGAAAAAAGAAGACAGACAAGCAAAGTGAACAGAAATTAATGAAAAATAAGGCAATTCATATGAAAGAGAATAAAGAAGGTTATATAGAAGGGTTTTGAGGGAATAAAATAAGAAATAATTTAATTATTTGTTCTGAAAGAGAGAGAGAATGAGAGGAGATGGGGAGGGGCTCGGTTGTTTTCAATGGCTGTAGCCCAGTTTGTACTCAGAGAAGCAAAATTTGAATCTTGACTCTGCTATGTGATTTTGCTCAATTAATATTTGCAACTATCATTTGCTCTTGACAGTTCCTAAAAAGAGGTGGTATTTCTATGGAAATAGTCACACACACACACAAAAAAAGCAATAGCTAGTTCCAGGACAGGCTCCAAAACCACAGAGAAACCCTGTCCCGAAAAACCAAAAAACAAACAAACAAAAAAAAAAAAAACCAAAAAAAAAGCAATACAGTGTAGAAAACACTTAGGAAATTACCAGGCCCATGAAACCATCAAGTCAATGCTTATTGCCAGTTATTAAATTACTACCATCAAGTTCTCATTCATGCTCCTTGAAAAGCAGGATTTTCCCAGGAAAACCCTTCCAAGAATGAGATTATTTTATTAAGTAGTCGCACGATACTCGGGACTTTCCTGTCCAAAACGAAGCAACTTTAACTCCTGAAACACAAAGGAAAAGCAAAGTCATCGGGAAAGGAGAGAGATAAGAACGGGAGGAAAGAACAATGACGGGATGTACAAAGTTAGAGCAGTCAGGAATGCAGAGAGAGAGTTAGCAAGGTGACTGAAGGAGGGCCAGTAAACCATAATTCCCAGAGTCGGAAGTTGATATTAGATTCAGGTTTTAGCCAGGAGCTCTGCAACCATTTACCACTGTGTTCATTTGTTTTAGAGAAAAGACCTCTAAGGCATTGTCTTAATTTCTCAAGGCTTAAATTGTTGCAATTGGCGTAGTGATTGATATCAAGAGAAAAAGAACATTAAAAATGCCAGAAATATAGATCTATGTGAAGACAATAGATGTTCTCGTCTGAAGGGCAACAAGTGAAGTTATAAGATAATATGATGAGAAATTGCAGAGGAAAGGGTATTAGAAAACTTGAGTTCTGTCCCCTGAGAGTAAAAGACCTTGGTGGTAGTGGTGTAAGGGGTGGCAACTGCTTGAAGTCAATGTATATCAGAACTTGGGATTGCCTTATCTGCTATTCCTTTTGCCTCTCATTTCAGAAACACAGGTTGAAAATGTTATGTTAACACAGAGAGAAAGGTGAAATTGATGGGCTGTAAAGAGAACTGTGGGATGGTCACACAACCATAATTTTCTCTCGCTGTCAATTTTTCCCCCATGAATTAAATTATTTGACCTTGGACAAATTGCTTAAGCTCTTTGAATATAAATGTCTTTTGCCATAAAATCAGGGATGTCACACTTATACATAAAAGGCATTTGTGGCATATTTAGTACACTTCAAGAAGAATCTATGGGCATGCTATAAATTCATTTAGCTAATATTTTTCATTCTGAAAAATAAGCTTGCTGCAGCAGAATTGGGGGATCATACTGAGGGCTATGTCTCTTGGTAGGTGATCTACCTGTGCTTGGGCGGTTTGTGTCCACTTGTCCTGTCAGGCCCCCAGATTCAGAATAGTGCAGACTAGCACAATACTTTGTAATATGACCAAACTGAAAGAGTCAATTGATAGGTCATGTGTACTAACCACAGAACCTACAATAGGAATTTCCCCACAAAGACAAAGCAAGTAAATCTTTGCACCTGAGTGCAGAAAACTCAGTGACTGAATGATGGCTATACACACACACACACAGAGAAAGAGAGAGAGACACACAGAGATATCTTTCATTTTACTAGAATTTTAAAATCAGATACACATTTTATTTATGTATGATTAAGTCATGAGAGTTTTCCCACAATTGGAAAGATATCCATTTCCCAGTTGAAAGAAGGGATGGGTATTTCTTAACTGTCTGAATGTTATACACATTTTATGCCCCCATTAAGTATTAGATTCTGAATATCATCAAGAGCATCCACTAAAAACATAATGCCCTTAGTTGTCATTTTAAGGAATGAAAAATTTCTGCTTAAGCACATAATTTTATTATAATTAAAACATTAAAAATTCAGAATATGATTGAAATAATTTTGTTGCATAACAGCTACTGCATATAAAGGATGTATCACCAGTGGAGTTTGAAGTTATTCATACATGTATCTTAAAATTATATAGCTATAGTTAATTAGTTCAGTATATTTAAAACATTTCCCCAGAACCCTAGTTGAGTCTGGTTTTTGTAACATGAATTACAAGTCATTGTGACTTCCAGTAACACTAAAATCTGAATGAATCAAAGGAAAATTGTCTCCCCAAACACCATCTTTGGCTTTACCAATAAACAGAAGGTGTAACCATTGTCACTCTTTTTTGTAGATCAATTTCACTTCTCCAAAATAAATTACCAAGTAGGTAAAGTTTTTGAGGAATATTATAAGGTCAGAATCTTTGGGTCTTAATGTCACCACCCTTCCACTGTCCATGTGTTATAGGAGAGCTAGTAAGATTTTAGGAAGTGTCCCCTTATGGACTCTACTAGAACACTGCAATTATGCTGTTGGATCTGATCTCGGGCTGCAGCCTTCTTCCTCTGTCTTTGTGGCCTTGCTTCCCTTTACCCACCCATGATGACCTCCATCAATACAGGCCAAAAAGAAATTGTGTGGACCAAACACGAAGAAAAGCTCTAAAACTGTGGGCTAAAAAGAATTCTGTTCACTTTGTGTATCATTATATGTGCGACATTCCTTTTTTTGCAACACACATCTAACCAATGCAGAAGTCCTTAGGACACTTTAAAAACTGAGATGTTCCAAAGATTCTATAATCCAGGAAATATCAGGAGAATTTTAATCTGACAGAATACTAGTGTTTGACTGTGTAAAATTGGAGCAATTAAATGCAAATATTACTGACTTTTGCTCTTGATTGTTATGTAATCATGGGGATTCTAATATGTTGCTAAGGCTCTATATGTGCTATCATTAAAAAGAAGCAGTGATAACTGTCAGAGTTTTGATGGTGGGCCACCATATACAAATCTATAAAAGGAATATTATGAATAAATTTCAGATACTCCTCCATATCTACTTTAAAATCTGGTTTTTGACGTGGTTTTCATCAAAGTCTTATAGGAGATACCATCTTGTTTATGCTGACTCGTTCTTTTTCTAGGCTTTATCACATGTGGAATTTTATGACAATTACCTGTATACAGAGTAAACATACCAAGACTATAATATAGGTAACTCAGGTTTGAAATGACTAAACACACACCCACACAAACACACACATACATATGTATATCCAATAAGACTTTCCAAACCTCTATCTATATCATCTATCTATCTATCTATCTATCTATCTATCTATCTATCTATCTATCTATCTATCTCTTTACAAGCCTCTGAAATTTCTTAATATGCATATAATGGCGAGGCTATCCAGTGGTGCTATACATGTGACTTGGCTTTTCATATGAATATGGCAAAGCGATGGAGACTAGCAGATGGCCCTTCTTTTTTATTTTTTTTCTTTATTTATTAAAGATTTCTGCCTCCTCCCCACTACCGCCTCCCATTTCCCTCCCCCTCCCCCGGTCAAGTCTCCCTCCCTTGTCAGTCTGAAGAGCTATCAGGATTCCCTGCCCTGTGGGAAGTCCAAGGATCACCCACCTCCATCCAGGTCTAGTAAGGTGAACATCCAAACTGCCTAGGATCCCACAAAGCTAGTACGTGCAGTAGGATCAAAAACCCATTGCAGATGGCCCTTCTTAAGTCTTCACTCCTCACTCCTCATTAACTGTCTTTCTTGACCCCCCAGCATTAATTTTCACTAAGTTTTTTGCAATTTTATCCAAATAACTATCAATAAGTCTTTAGAGTTCTGAGAAATTTTATTTCGTTCTGTTCTTATTTTATTTTCTTTACTTATTTACTTTTCTAACAAAGAAGTTGAGAATGACCAAATTAACCCTTTCTATTACCAGGGCTAGGATTTTGCCTTTAAGATTGATAAAAGATTTCATAATTTTATACATTGAATCATCTATATGCTGCAAAGTTTTATATTGCATATTCTCACCTATAACCAGAAAAAATTATGTATATTTACTGGCCCTTGTATAAACATCTTCTGCTCTCCTACATGAGAAAAATTCAAATAAATCATAATCCATATATCATAATCTGCTCTCAATTGATATAACCTGTTGTTGATGTAACCAGTCCTAAGATATCTGCATTGGAACATAAGTGTCCCAGTTCTAAGTATCTGGAAGTGTCTGTAAATACTAGAGCAGTGTATCCCCTGCTTCTCATACCTGGCTAGGCAGGAAGAACAATGATAACAAATTGGGAAAAAGTCCCACTCCCAGAACCTTTACTCGTAAAACAAAATGACCACATGCTATGCATGGTTAAAACAAAAGATAATTTCTTGTTGGAGACATATTCCTATCCTGTAAATTTATACCTAAGGCTGGCCCACCGCTGTCTTTGTAGCCCAAGCTGGACTTGGGTTATCAACAAACAGTCCTACTGCTTGAGCTTCCCAAATGTTGAACTTATAGATGTGAGCAATTGAGTCCATTCCAAAGATTAGATCTAAGTCCCAAAACTGTAGGGGATAAGAAGAGGTTACTGTAGCGGATATAGTTTTTTAAAGTTGGAAAGAATTCAAATTAGTTTGCATGAAGACCTATTAGTTTGGAATTTACAGGAAAATTTCTTTTATTTTTATTTCTATTTATTTAGTATAAGTGTGTATGTTAGGGAGAAGGAGACGTGTGTGCCACACTTGTCTGGAGGTTAGAAAACAACTTGCCAGAATCAATTCTCTCCTTCTACCATTTGGACCCTGATTTTGAACACAGATCAGGCTTGTTGGCAAGGGCTTTTATCCCCATAGGCTTCCTGTCAATCCAGAGACCCATTCTTGTATCATATGTAGTCAATTAACTTCTTAGCCCCACAGCTTTCAGTTCTCAAAGGGACAATGCCATGGTTCATGTGTGTTCTTCATGGTTGTGAGCAAAGGTTACACTAGGGAAGATGCAGGTGAGGATACTAGGGAAGGCCTCATTGGGTACTCTGACAGAACTGGGAATAAAGCCAGCTGTTCACCAGAAACTACCCGACAAAGGAGAGAGATAGAGTATCTCTCTCTCACACACAAATTTACAGAGCAAGATGTTTGGTGTTGTGCCTGAAATGTAAGATGTCAGGGAAGTTCCAGGCAAGATCCAAATGCTGAGATCTGCCCTGAAGCATGAAAAGAAGTGGCATAAGGCAAAAGAAAAAAGCAAGCAAACATATGTATGGAGGAATAAAACAGAAGTGAACAGGAGATTTAGCGGCATTGAATAAATCAGTATTCGCTGCAGTTAAAAAAAAGGAGGAAAATATGGAGAGTTATAATACAATGAAATAGAATCTCAGTAAAGAACATAGTATAAACCAAATTTTAATCTGTATTTTTTATGTAGAAAGAAGCAGCAATGGGTAAAGCAAAAATATGCTTTGTAACCTAATGTGTAACTTTCTTATCAGTGTAGAGGAATCATGATGCCATCATCAGAAAGATCACACATGAGTTGGCAGTAAATTAAGGGCAACAATGAATGTTTAGTAAAGTATCTTCTCAACAGGGGAAAACTCCCTACCCATCCATCCACATGGAACATGTGTCAATGTATGGAGACATTTTCTTCTATTAACAAATGGGAAGGAGATACAACATCCAGAGGATGACCGAGAGCCTTGGATGTGCTTCTTGGGTTACACATGTGTGGTCTGCATTTTAGTTATCTCATTCACCACGTACTCTGCGTTGCACCTTAAAAGCTGGTGAGGGTGTGACATGTAATGGAATCCTTAGCTAGGAAAACTAATGCCATCCACATTTACTCTATTTTAAATAACCTCATGTCTAAAATCATCCATGTAATTATGGTAAAAACTCCTTAAAGACTTTTTTCCACTTATCCTTTACCCATTTTTAAACACCATATCAAAGATGAAATTTCATTGAAATTCCTCCATAAATTCATCAGTCTTGATTCTGATTGACTGTCCTGGCATGACAGTCATCAAAATCTATATTGTGAGAAATAAGAGAATTATTTTTTTTTCACTAAAGTAGTGACAAAAGAAGGGACAAGGAAAGGAAACGGAGGAGAGGGATCAAAGAAATGAGAGGGTGAGAGATTTGGAAATTGTTGAACCAGAGTGCTGTGTTCAGGGACAAAGTTTAATGTTCTTTATATATTTGTTCGTAATTAAAACTTTTTATAACTATGTACTTTTAATTCATTACTGACACAGTGTTAGAGTGAAAATAATAAATTTAAACATCCTTAAACTACGATAGGATGTATAAAGAGCTTGCTATAGCAAGATTTGCATCTGTAGCTGACAGAAAAAGAAAAGAAAAGAAAAGAAAAGAAAAGGCTTATGGACTTGTTTGTAATCCCTAGACACTCTGTGAACTTTTGGAAAGAAAGACCTGCTTATCTGCCTCTGTTCTGGGGATATGGGGTGTACACTGACTAGCTTTCTATGTGGGTTTTGGAAATTTAGAAGCACATCCACTTTGCCATCTACCCAATCCTAGAATTCAGCATCTTTGAAGGACTTATAGAACATTGATTTAAACAGACTGTAAGCCTCTGTTTCCTATGATTCTTACTGGAGTTTCCAGTATGACTTCATGTAATATTATTAAACATTATTATGAAGGTTATCTTTAAGGAAAAAAGATTTACCAGAACAGACTGACAAATCACTGCATAAGGGGAGATTGTAGACAGTGTTGTCGGGAATTGTGCAAATAAGCCTATCTTCATTAAACATAAGAAGTAATACTTAGTCCTAAATATTTTCAACTACTTATGTCCCTTTCTATCAAAATCACCTCTCTCCAGCCCTAGCTATTTAATGTCTTGGTTATCTTAAGTCAAATATTGACAACTGCGAACACTTGGTGGTTAGAAGTGTATCCACATTGCCCTGGCAATATAATTCAGTTGGTAAAGAGTTTGCCTAGCATGCACAATGTTGATACAAGCTTGCAACCCCAGGTTTAGGAGGTGAAGCAGGAAGATCAGAAGTCAGAAGATGTATTAAGACAGTCATTTCAAGGCCAGCCATGGCTACATGAGACACTGCCTGAAAAAAAATAATCTTTACATACCATTTGCACAATTGTTCCCATACACAGTATTAATTTTTTTCTGCTAGATCCTCAAAATGACAGAAAAGGGAAAAGAGCTGATTATGTGCAGATATTTGTACTTAGGAAATCACATGCGTTTTAGCAATGATACCCAGCCAATGATACCTGTTGTCTGGATAATAAATATTACTCAGTAGAAAGTCTCTTGTCCTGACCTGGATCACTCTTACAGTCTCTCTGCCATATCTATTTTCAAAAGAAAGCATACGGATCAATATATGTGATGGAACAGTTCAAGGAGAGAAACCTAAGGGTAAAGTCTAAGCTGGTGAGAGAACTTGTCACTCTATGCTCATCTTTCCTTCTTAAGATATTTTCTAACTCTAGGATAGGTTATAGATGTCAGGCTAAGTGTGCAGAAAGTCAGTTTGATGTCTGAGCCTCGGTTTTCATATATCTCAAACAGAGTATCATTGTCAGCCTGAAATGATTATGTTACATTTTAGAAATTGTTTAAAATAGCTCTGCATTTAGCAATGCAGTAGCCAAACTATAAAACTGACATGAAAGGTTAATGTTAATAGTGGATTTGGATTTCCTATTTTTCATCTTCCTAGTGAAAGATTCCTGAAAGCTATTGCATAGTAAATATTTGTAGCATTGGGCTGCATTTTATGCATTACCCTGAGAATGGGCCCCAATTTAACATTTCTGAATCATTAAGTATATTCAGTGCATCCTAAACAAATGACAACCTGTACTTTGCATATGTTTATGCCTCCCAGGACCCTACAGCCTATTTAAGCACACACTGAATGCGAGATGGCTCAACACAAATTACTCCAGAATAATTGACCTATTCATAGTACTAGATTGCCTTACATGGCATTGAAGCCTATGGTGTAGCAATCACCTTGTGTGATGGGACATCATGTGCTCCGGGACAAATGGTTTACAAAACCCTCAAAGGTTAAGGCTTGTCAGCGCCTGAATATGCCTATTGTGTTTCAGTAATTGCCACTTAGTATTTGATTTAATGAGTGCTTAGGACTAAAGAATGTTTCTATATAGACATGGCTGTTATGCTAATTTGTACTATACCCTTCTCTCTCTTTCCAAATCGCATTTATAAACCCCCATTTTCTATTATAGAATGACTCTCGCTCCCCTTCTATGCTTTATGCATACATTCCCCAGTCTCAGTGGCCTCATTGAAACCAGCTAGAGTAAATTACAGGGTTCCTAGTTAACTAGCTTGTCCTGTTGAGATCTAAAGATGCAAATTCTATTGTAAAGACAAAATAAAATAGATGCCTGTCTTCCCTACCTTTTAGGTTGCCCAATTTTCCTTACAAAGTACTGTTTCTGTGGAATTTGTTAAGTTTTTCTAATTGTCTGGCTCTTAGAGGGAACCTTGCTATACACATTAATAAACACCTTGGCCTATTCTCTGAAGTTCTAACTAGAGAAACTATTCGGGGTTTGTCTAAAATGTGCACTGATGTTAGAGAAGTTGGAGAGTCTGTAAGGGGCTACTTTCATCCCCAAAATTCCTTCAAATTCTAGAAGCTTCTACAGGGAATATCAGTCAAAATATTCACTACTGATTTCTTACAGGAACTGAAATTTAAAACTCTGAACACATGAGCCATCATTATGTTATTGTCTATTCTTTAATTTCAAGTTGGTCTTGTATAGTTCAATGAACTGGAAGGCCTAGGATCTCAAATCAATTTTCTTATTAATGTTTACAGTGATTTTTATGTACAGACAACATTTAGATATTAACTACACCTTATTAATTGTAAAAGGACATTGATCACCTTACCATGCACGGTGTGTTCAAATGTGCATGAAGAAATTGAATGAAGGCATAGAATATAAAAGTCAAAATGCTGAAAAAGAGTTTTGACCCGTTTTTGTGATGCCAATCACCTTTTAACTTTCTTAATGTCATATTAAACCTATTCTCTATTTTTTTTTTATCTAATTGGAACCAGGAGTTAAAAATAGAATCTATGTATAAATTATTCTTCTTTCTAAAGAAATTGGGCATGCTACAAAAACTACAAGAGCAGAAGGCTCTGTCTGTTAGAATAAACATCAAAAAAATTCTTCTAGACCCTAACCAAAGCCCTGTATTGAAATTCTTTTCCCTTCCCCTTCACTGCCATTTCCAACTCTACCACCTGCATCATCATAGCCACGATAAGGCAACTTCTGTAGATAATATGACTGTCTTGACACACAGCTCCAGAAGGAAGAAACCAGAGACTGGTACATGACTCCCTGAGGCTGTTTTATCTTTTTTTTTTTTGAGTTCCTTTAAACTCTAAGTATCTCCTCCCTATGTGGCAGACACACCTTTCCCACAGGAGAGTGTCTGTCCTTTGCTGTTTGAAATAAATCGTCCTGTTTGTTGAGGTCAAACTGCAGTCTCTTGTATCTCCTGTCCCATTAAGCTGCCTCAGAAATCCAATAGTATGGGCCACAGTTTTGAGGCACATCAAAGCACCAGGGGCTTCTCAGGAAAAGGGATAAAGAATATTTCTGAATTACCATTAGGAATCTGATCAAATCACTTCAAAACCTTATAGAGGCAATTTTGAACAGTGTTCATAATTAACAACATAGTGACTACAATTGGAGCAATTTATTTATTTTTAAAAATCCAACCCACAGCCACAGATAGCTCATTAATATTATAGAATATGTAAATTGAAAAATTATATCATGTATCTAATTTTTAATTTTTGTTACAATGTGAAGTGACTTTTTGAATGACTTAAACAGGTAACCTGTTCTGAGCATCATCAAATGAGTACTTAAAAATCAAGAAGGTTCCAAATAGTTCTACTATAGACTCACAGCTCCTGCCAGACTTTAGAATCTGAAGCCAGAAAGGACTGGGTATAATTGTCACCAAAAGTATGATATGACCTTCCTTCGAGAAGGAACTGAACCTTATCAAAAGTTGCATGCAAGTATAAGAGCAAATATTAAGGGTACATAATCAGGACCTAGAAATTAGAGAGATCAAGAAGATGAAATTGGCAGGAAGAGAAAATAATAACCTGATCAAGTATATTTAAGTAAAGAACAACAAGACATTAATTTCATATCAGTTCATATCAGAAAATCATACTGTTGGGTGGATTTATAAAATTACAAACCCATTGAAAATTCATTGGTCCTATAATATAGTATTTTTTCAACATGTTCTGCCTACCTACCACTTTTTGCATTTCATGCTGGGGAAAATTTTGTAAGATAAATGGAGTAAAAGGGGCTTAATCACAAGACCTGGGTATTTCTTGCTTTTCAATTTGCAATTGATTATTAAAATAGAAAACACACCTGTCTATCCTTGGTGACAGCAGACATCAAGCTTATAGTGCCACTACATGAAAACAACAACAAACTCTCCAAACACACTCCCTGTACCTGTATGGGGAATCAGAAAGATCTCCTGACTTTGGATGAGTCTGAATGAAGCCTTCGCAGACAGTGACAGTAGAGAGATAAGAAATCAAAACTAATGAAAGAGTGTACAGCATGGTAATCCATAGGTCATGCACAAGTATTTCCAAGGCAACAAGGCAAGAATTCTCTGGGCAACAAATCCTTTCAGAGAAAAACTGCCCCTCTACAGAAGCCTGGCTCTCAATAAACTCAGCAGAGGACTGTTCTGTGTCTATCTTAGTGTTTACAGTGACACAGTGGTTTAGAACTTTCTCTTCTTTAACATAGCCCTTGTTTCAGACTTTTATGTTTCCAGTTGTAAATCACATTCACAAGAGCACTTTCAGTAACTCTGATCCTTTATTCTCTCATTTCTTTTTGATTTTCATTCCTGTGATGCCCTTTGAAGAAGCACAGGGCTTCTTCTCCAGACCACAAACATTTCACAGTACTTTCAAGTGCAGTTTGTACTAAGTAGTCACTATGGGCTATTTGACAATAGAAGAGAACACATCTGTAGGCCCACAAATTCCTCGGTAGATACTTACTTTCTTTTAACATCATGGTCTATTGAATTAGGACTAACATCAACCAGAAATGACCTCTTCTTAATGTTATTAATTTATTAGATTTCCTATTGGCACATACTCATATTTACTTACTATGGTGAGTATGCTGTTTTGCTGGTCAGGGTCTGGGCCAGGTTTCCTGGTTACTGGTCTCTTATGCAAGGCACTGAAATTAAAATCTCACAAGATTTCCTAAAGAAGCAAGATAATTTTCCCTGAGTGAAGCAATAGTGGATCATAAGGAGCAATGCACAGTCAAGATTGGCAGTGGGGTTGGGCGATGGTGGCACACGCCTTTAATCCCAGCACTCGGGAGGCAGAGGCAGGCG
>NC_022009.1:31458796-31460881 GCF_000317375.1 Microtus ochrogaster | reverse complement strand
GAAAAAAAAAAGAAATCCTGTCTCGAAAAAACAAACAAACAAACAAATAAATAAATAAATAAAAATAAGATTGGCAGTGGGCCACATGAAGAAGAGTTCTTAAGCACCCCCATTATTTTTTAAGGTTTCCTTTTATGGGGTTCAAGAAGAAGAACATGGCTTCTAAGAGACATCATTTTGGTATATCTGTGTTTCTATTTATGGTTTAGGTTATGTATTTATTTTTCTTGCTGAGCATGTACCTTCTCTAATGTATCTGATTTTAATCATCTCCATGATCTACTACCAATAAACTTAAGATGGAGAAAGGGGGATTATCCTAAAAGTTCACTTGAAAGACATGATTTACTTTACTTTCTTTTCGAATCTAAAACTATTCAGACTGGATTGGTTCTCCTAGTCTTGGTCACAGATAGGTTGGGAATAAACTCGAACTGAAACTGTCTATATTTGACTGTTACCGGGATTCAGAAACCTGTAATATTGTTCAGAGCTGAGAGTTGGAGCCATGATGTGCATGATATGCATAAATGGGTGCTCTGAGACTGCTAGGTCTATTGCATAAAAAGGGTTCTGCCTGCCTAGAATGTGCTGGTGAAGAAGCTATGCTTCTAAGTGCATTATTACAAGATAGGGGATATGGATAACCAAAATCAAATGGGGTTCCTGGCTCCATCATCTCCTGTACTGTTTCAGTCCTATTGTTATGCCTTGTTCAGCTATCCTGTTCTTTTTCCTATTTTTAAACTTCCTTTGCATCTTCATTGCCTTTTTTATTACTACTTCTAAAAACAAAGCTTTGAATTTCTTATAAATAAACACACAAGATAGAAAACATCACACATATTTTATCTTGGAGTCTTAAACTGGATTATAAAAGAAGACTTGCATTAAGAATATCAAAGAGTTTAAATTTACTTTGGTTAGTTAAAGGGGGGACTTACAGAGAATTCATGGCTCTCTTTGGGATGGGGAAATAGAATAAATTTCGCTGGTGGACTGTTGGTAGGTAGGATCAGAAGAGGGGCAGGTGGGTTGAAAAGAGCGAGTGTGGAGAAAGACTACTGGAATTGGGGGCCATTCGGAAATCTAGCACAGTGGAAAATTTTTGGAGCTCTGAACGGGATCCCAGTGAGGATACCTAGTAAAGGGTCATACTTAATCTCATCTGGGCATCTCTGTAGCTAGCTGAGGTTTACAGTGGCAGAAATGTGTTGCATTCTGTTGAGCTGGTGGTCAAGAGAGTCTTTCTACAGCCAGTTGTTTTGTGCAAGCTGACAGCTGGGCCCCCATTGCCAAGGACAACATCCCCACAGTTTTTTGAATATGGAGACCTTCAACTGGTGATTGCAAGGACCCTTCACTCCTAGAATTAGTCTTTTTGGTGTGAAAAGGTATTCTACATGTGGCACAAAGAGAAACGTGGACACCTACTCAGCCACAAAACTTTTACCAGCAACCTATCCTGCCTGCCAGATATGCTGCAGCTATGGTGGCACAGAACTTGTGGGAGTGGCCACTCAATGTCGGATTTAACATGAGGACCATGTCATGAAAGGAGGCCCATAGTCTACATTGTTTGGACATCCAGGAACCTGAGTCTGGATAGATAGCAACAGATAGCTTTGAGACATCAGGTAGACCAAAATGACTGATACATATACATATACATATACATATACATATACATATACATATACATATACATATACATATACATATACATATACGTGTGCATATATATGTGTGCATGTGTGTTTCCTAATGATTTTCTGCTATTCTCATAGATTAGTGCCTTGTTCAGTTCAATTTTCATCAGAGAGGCTTCCTTTAGCAGCAGAGGAGAGCAGATGCAGAGACACACCTCCAGACACTATGTGGACAGCTCGGGAATTCCCCAGAAAAAAGGGCCGAACAATTGTAGGAGTAAGAGAAATTTGTGAACACCAGAAAAACATGGCCCACTGACAACTAAGCAGAGCACATATGTGCTCACAGAGACTGAAATGGCTAACACTGAGTCTGCAGAAATATACTCCAGGTCCTCTGAATATATGTTGTGGCTGTCAGCTTGGTGTTTTTATG
>NC_022009.1:31446340-31458356 GCF_000317375.1 Microtus ochrogaster | reverse complement strand
GGTATGCAATGCAAAGTCTAATGAATGCTGAGAAGCTAACCAAACCACAACTTTTGATAATTAGCCCCATGAAAGCTAGAGGGTACTTCTTAGTCACATTAATATGATTTAATAATGTTGCCTGAGTAATGGCATAACTTTGGACAATGAAGCTGATTCAAGCCACACAGAAATATATCTATTTTTTCAGTAAAATGCTTGTAACATTCACTATAATCCTAATCAATGCAGGAGAATGCCTCAGCTTCCTTTTTAGTCAACTTTTTCTTACTTTCTTTTTATGTAGGTATCAAGAATCTTTATTTCTGTGGTGAAATCAATGTAAACTAGCTCACAAGGCTATACAGACAGTTAAATACCACAAATTTTCTCAAAGAGTGCTGACATGGTGAGATATAAGTATTTAAACTGAGTGTGTGAATGGATTCTAAATCTGTTGAGTGGAGTGTTTCTATTCTTACTCATCAAGAATTTGGGAATTTTGGTATCTATACATGAGCTGAGACTGTATCTGTCTTAATGATACTAGAATCACAAATTTTGTTGGTACATCGGAGCTCTCCTGTAATGAAAAAAAAAAAGTTCTATCTTTTATCTCTGGAGCTTTGAGCAATGGGTATTATGTTTTCTTCATTTTTTTTGAAAAAAAATTCTTATAACTAATTAATGGTATTTATAGTGAGAGGTAGGTTGAACCAGACAAAAATTACTATGTTTTAAAAGATTTATCTCTCACAAGACAAATTTCATAAATATCAGTGCAGTATAAATAGATAATAAAGAATATTCCATGTGCACAATGTTAAGAGATATGACTTTAGAGCATGTTCAAAGCATTTTTATTTCCTTGTACAACTTTAAGCCCTAATTCTATGCAAACCAAACTTCCAAGTGTTCTTAGCACTTAAATGCTCTTTAGGGAACCCTTAGGTGCTTCAACTCTGTGTGTCAGGGATAAGGGGTGACAATGAAAAGATACTAGTGTGGGATTCCCTTCTGCATGCTGTGAATACGTTTATTACCATAGATTAATAAAGAAGCTCTTTCTGCCAATGGTTTAGCAGGGCAAAGCTAAATGAAAATCTGAACAGAGATATATAGAGATAGTAGGCAGAGTCAAGAAGATGCCATGTAGCTGCTGAAGGAGGCAGATGCTATGTAGCAGTTCAAAAAGCAAGAGGTAACAAACCACAAACCTCTTGGTAAAATATAAAATAATAGAAATTGGTTCATTTAAGATGTAAGAGTTAGTTAATAAGAAGCATGAGCTAATAGGCCAAACAGCATTGTAATGAATATAAATTTTGTGTGATTATTCAGGTCTGAGCAGCTAGGGAATGAAAGAACAGTCTCTGCATACAAGATACTAATGGCAACCTCCACTCTTCTGAAGGTTTACACTGACCTCATTCTGACAAAATCAAAATCTATTTTCTATGAATAACACTTTTTTTTTAAAATGCAGTGCTAAACACTTATAATTTATCATTACCATCTATTGAAAACAATCTTGTATGAAGGTTAAACAACACACTGATCTTACTCAGGAAAACTTCTCCTGGCTCCTTTCATTTCACTGAAAATTCATATTTTTTTAAAAGTTGATTAACATATATTATGTACATATGCCACATTTTCTTTCTTTATTCATCAGGCTAGGAACATCGCAGCTGCTTCCAATTTCTGGCTATTGTAAATAAAGAAACAATGAACATGGATGAGCAAGAAGTATGTGACAAATACCTTCCCCTTTGTCCACATCCTTGATGGCATGTGCTGTCATTTATTATTCTAATCTTGGTTATTCCATCTAAATTTATATGAAATATCAAAGTTTTCTAAGCATTCCACTCTGAAAAAAATGTTTTATTTGAGAAAACAGAAAGATCCTAATCATCAGAAGTCATGGATGACACCAAAGAACCAGCGTCTTCCAGATACAACAGGACTGATATAAATGAAATCACAGAGACCGTAATAGCATGCAAAAGCCCTACACATGTTAAAACCAGATAACATCTCAAAGAAAATGGACACAAAGTCTCACCTCTAATCAGGAAAATGTTTGCTATTGCTATGTATTGGGAAAAGGAAAACTTAATTTTCTCAAAGAAGTGTTTTTGTGTATATTAACCACACTATGGGGCAGGCCCCATGCCCAGGAATACTTGGACAACACAAAATGGAATACTTGTTGGGTTTAATTTTTTTTAGAGAGAAAGATACAGAGCAAGAGAGTGGTGGAAGATTCACAAAGAACTTGAAGTTTGTTGATGGGGTGGGGAGGATCTGGGAGAAGTTGAGAAGATGAGGGGAAAAAATATGACAAAAATATATTTTATGAAAATACATTTTTAAAATTTTAAATATATTTATGAGGTGACATTTAACCTTATTTTTTTGTTAAATTGTAGGTAGAGTATTAATTCAGTAGATATCACAATATCACGTGGTTGTGATATTGTGGATGTAATGGTTGAAGTCTTCGAGAAGCAATTGCTTCAAGTAGTATGAGAAGATGTCAGATAGGGATTCATGATAACAAAAAAAGTATCAGGAGAATAGCCGAGAAAAGAGACCAGGAAGTTTCTTGAAGGATTTTGGGCTTTCTCTTAAATTCAAGCATGTACTTATTTATTCAGATTTGTTTGGGAATCAAACAAATACTTTAAAGCACTTGTCACCGTAGTAAGAAATCAAAAAATACTTGAAGCAAAGCTAGAGCAGAAACAGGTTACTACCATGACACTGTCAAAGGATGCTCAGGCAGAGGTTTGAAGAGTGGGAACTTGACACATCTTACACATCTTAAGAAGAATTCTCATGAGGGTTGCCTAAACCCAAGGCATGGGGCGCTTCCATGCATCCAAAGCAAACGGCTCCTAAAAGCCTGATTGGAGTGACGAGTGAATAAAGAAAGGACCAACACAGAGATACATGCACTACATGCAGAGAAAATCTGGTTTTAACTGGATCATGCTCATTCTGATGGAGTGCCACTAACTATGCAAGCACCCAGGATCCTCAGCAAGCTTGTAAGAAAACTTGATTTGTACCACATTATGTACCACAGAGAGGAGGAGGTGGTTTAGGTAGAAGGTCTCTATAGGGCATCAGTCTCAAGCAATAAACAGCTCAGTTGAAATTACAGTCTATTTTTGTACATTCTATCAGCCTTAATTATGGACCAGAGGGAGAGTTTGACAATTTCTTGCCTGACCTAAGAAAGGCTTAAACAATTTCCATGTTTCTGAGGCATTGGTCCATGGCAAAGTAAAACATTCACTTAGGACTTCATCTGCTTCATACACATTCATTCAGGGATTCCTCCCAATCAAGAGTGGCATGTCACTCAGAGGGGCTAATGTCACTTTACATCCCAGAAGGCAAGTTTACGTTTCCTTGGGTTATCAAATTCTAGTTGTTCTGTAACAGCTGCATCATCATTTAAGATGAGGAGATGTGGAAAATGGACGAGTATCCAAGTCCCTCCCCTAACTCTTCTTTTGTAACGCATCTTGTCTTTCTGGACCTCAGTCTCCTCATTTGAAATATGAAAACATCAAGCATTTTATGCTGCAGAGGAATAGTGATTTAATCCTACAAGTCAATGCAAAAGTACTTGACAACTGACAAAATAAAATAAGATATAAATTATTAATATTGTACATAATCTTGAACCTGTCTATTCACAAACTAGAAGAGAAAACACAAAGCTATTATAGTGCTTTTGCACATAAAAATATTACATTATTGTCTCCTTTTCCACTATGTGACTTTGGAGGTTTTAATTCTAAGCCTTTTGTATGATGCTTTGAACCCTGTGGATACTAAATAATTACTTGCAAATGACCGCTTATTAGATGTTACTTTTAATCACCTTGCAGGATGAATTGAAAGTAGAATTTAGTAGGACAAGCTTGATAAAGAATGGGTTTTTTAAATGCCTCCTAGTCAGCTAGATTACACTTGAATTTGTGAGCTATAAAAGCTTCATTTCTTTGGAGCAATGCTAGGGCTCAATGAGCTTTTCTCTTTATAGTAAAAGTTTTGAAAAAAAAAACTTCTCAGAGAACAATAATTTTGTTCATGGGTTGACCTTTCTTTCAAACACCTCTGGCTGGTAAATCTTCTGAGTTTTAAGAGGGAAAAATGAAGTCTGTTGAACAGCCCCTGCATTACCCTTTCAAACAAAAGAAAGGACAGAGATAATATAAAAAAGTGTTACATGAAACACCCCATATCCAAGGGCAGATCATTAAGAATCTGTCTGCACATAAGCATTTACTCCCGCAGTCCATGAAAAGCTTCCTTTCCATTAGAGCGTTTTTCTGAGTACTAGAGGCTATAGATTCTGAATGACATTGCCTTACCTAAAACTTGTGGGTGAGCTCAAGTTAGATATGTGTCATGGTTTTCTTCCTGGAAAATCTCATCTTGTTACTCAATGAAAGAACGGTAGTCTAATTCTTTGACTAATAGCATATTTTGTTTCAGTATTCATGGAAATGTGGAGTATTTTGTTAATTGTTCAGATGCTTGGTTTTCTTAAGTACAAGTTCTAGGTAACGTGTAAATATCTAGGAATCACATTTTCTAAGTTCTAATAGATTTTGGATATCAGGCCTAGGGAGCAACAGTGTTCAAAACTTTTGTCATTAACATTATGGCTTTGAAATTAGATATGGATAACCCACAATCAATTAAATATTAAATCTCAATGACTATCTATTCTGTTATGTGTTGTTCCAAAACACTTGTACTTGACAGGATTAACAGCTGGGCTATTTAACAGTTAATCTCCTTTAATCCCAGCACTCGGGAGGTAAAGGCAGGCAGATCTCTGTGAGGTCGAGGCCAACCTGGGCTACAAGAGCTAGTTCCAGGACAGACACCAAAGCTACAGAGAAACCCTGTCTCAATAAACAAAAACAAAGACAAGCAAAGCACTTAGAGCATCAACCAGACAAGGAAATACTTTACACCTGCCAGTTGTTTTTATCAACTTTATCAAAGAGTAAAATAAATGTTTTTAGAGCAGCTTGCACTAATACTGACCATAAAATTGTTAATCCTTTTATTATTTATTACTTTGAGTTAATGAGAGCTACATAAACTATTCCTTGATCCAATAAAGTTGCAAAATTGCTATAATTTAGTTAATGAAATTATCTCTGTACAGTTATATAATACCTTTATTGGTTGGAGAAATGTAAAAAGCTCTCAACAAAATATGATTAATTGCCATTTATAAATATACAAATTCTTTTTTATTTTTTTTGGTTTTTCGAGACAGGGTTTCTCTGTAGCTTTGGAGCCTGTCCTGGAACTCCCTTTGTAGACCAGGCTGGCCTCGAACTCACAGAGATCCGCCTGCCTCTGCCTCCTGAGTGCTGGGATTAAAGGCGTGCGTCACCACCACCCGGCTAAATATACAAATTCTACTAAACATATTTTTTATGTTTTTTATAGTAAATTTGGAGCACTCTAATGACTCAGGCTTTGCATTAAAAATACTATACAAATTTGTGTATTCTTATAAAAATATATAACAGGATGGTTTGAAGATTGTTCACTAATGTAACTATTCCTATCTATTGTTGAATAAGAAATTGCCACAGGCTCAGTAGCCTATAATACTACCATTCAAATATCTCACTATTTCTGTATTCAATGCTCAATTAGGATTTTTACTGAAAGTTCGTATGAGTTTTCTTGGTTAGCCATAAGAAATAACAGAGAAGATATTTGAAAATACAGAAAACTATGTTCGCAGTACTGAATCTTAAAATGGGAGACCAGTATGTTATAAATCCCAATTTCATATGAGCTGTTCTCTTCTCTTATCAATGGATTTCTTTGCGTTTTTACAAAGTCATTTCCCTGTATAAATTCATATCAAGTGACTTTCCTGTACAGTTTTCTCTTCTTATAAAGACATCATTCAGACTTACTTGAGCACAATACTAATAATCTCATTTCAATTTAATAATTTATTTTAAGAGCATCTTCCCAAATACAGTCACAACATTAACATAAACATTGTGGAGACTCAATTTAGGCAATAAGAAACTTTCATATAACCAAAATAAAGGAGTAATACACATATCACATGGGATTTACTTTGGCACGATTTCTAATTGGTCTTAATAATAAAAACCCAGAGTCAGATATCCAATGGTGAAAGCTGAAAGTTAAGAGAAGCAGAAGAGCCAGCCACAAAATCCTCAGACCTAATAGGTTATCCTATATCTGTGAGTCCTCAAACTGAAAGCCTTCTTTATGAAACCACAGAATAAAAGAGGTGAGATCCTGTCTCCATGATTTCACAGATTTAATGGGGCTGAGCTCCTGTCTCCTCCAGCCTTATATTCCTCTCTCCAACCAATCAGATGGCTTCCTATCTCCACCTCCCTGGTGCTGGGATTTAAGGCATGTGACTCCCAAGTACTATGATTAAAGGTGTGATCCACCACCATCTGGCTCTGTTTTTCTTTGAGACTGGATCACTAGTATAGCCAAGGTGGTCTTGAATGCACAGAGATCCTTCTGCCTCTGCCTCCTGGGCTGCACCACTGTCTGGTTTTTATGGCTAATTAGAGAATCGTTCCACATTCTAATCTTCAGACAAGCTTTATTTGCTATAGCACAAATAAAATATTAATACATTTATTCTTCTAAATTTGTTAGTTTTAGATAAGGTCAGTTTCAGCTGGGCAGAGATGTTAAGAAAGGTAATAATAAATAAACATTTTGTTGGTTAGTCCTTTTAGTTTTTATACCTGTTCAATGACAATCAAGCATTTGCAGATTGCTATTTATGGAATTCTTTGCATGATACTCCCTTATGTGATTGCAGCATACTTTGAGACACAAATATTCAAGAGCAGAGCATGATTAGAATTTCCCTACCTCCCACCTTCACCTTTTTCAACCCCCTGCTTTCCGTTTTGATTCTGCTGCTGCCATGCGTCGGCTATATTCCCAGAAATGTTCTTTGCTGTATTCAGTTCCCTATGTGCTGAGGCAAAGAGAAAAATTATTTCCTATTTGCCATCCAAATAGTAAGTAGAACCTCCTTTGTACACAACAAGCAAACACCTCCATTTTTAGTATATTTAATTTAGCTAGTTAGTGCCAACCTTTTCCTTGTTCTGGTGTGCACACACGCTCCACTTAAAGTTAAGCTGTTACAGAAGTCCTTACGAGAATGGAGCATGTGGTACAGGAGCAGAGGTAAGGATTGCCAAGGCCTAGGAAAGAGAGCTGGGGTAGAAGCAGCAGGCTGGTTCTGTTATCTCAACAAACTAATGTGGGTTAAGAGTACTAAATGTTGGGGACAAATCTCTGGTGGCAAGCACTTAGTCATCCTTTTTGAAAGGTTGTTTAATGGCTCTTCCTTTCCTTTTCTTCATCCATGAGAATCATATATGCATATATGAAATATGTCCATATTATATAAAATAGATTTAATATGTAGATTTATGAGTAATTCTTATACGTTTGTGTGATGATAATGCTACCAAATAACAAAGAACAAGCAAGGTAAGAAAGAGGCAAATGATTTGTGAGAATATTTGCTGTTATTCTGGTTGAATTGGGAAGCTATAGTTTTTACATAGAGGTCTGTGAGATCTGACACACTACTGAAGTATTTGATTTCTGTTTCTTTCTCAGCTGAAGGCTGCTTGGGACACCACCTTGAGGTTCAAATGCAACTTTTCATTATTAACTTCATTTCATTGTTGCAAGTTTTGACACCTGAATTGCAAAACTTTTGTTTTACATATTCTCAAGGACTTCAAAGGGCTAATTATTCTGTACCAGTTGTTATTTTGGTAGCAAATTGCAAAATACCACACCCATTTTCTCTGTAACTACAACAAATGATTATTTCTTAACTTCCCGACCTGTGCTTCCCACATCCATATTACAGGATACACGTGTTTTCTCAGCTTATCTCACTGTGTTGTTCCAGTGTCAGCTGAGATGAAATATATATGAACTCAGAAAAATTACTCGAAGCATAGAAACAAATGGTTGATAACCCACTAATTTGGCTGGCCCTTTTAAGTCTTAAAGTGTGATAATCCCATTTCCATATCACCATTTTTAGTTAATAAAGCTCCTAAGAACAGAAAAGATCTATTATTCCACAGATACGAAGCTAAATTAGTACTGAATCCATTATCAAAAGGCCAAGTGTATTCTGAAGTGCGGAGGAGCACTGTTGTTCTTATCATAAGGGCCTTAGGGGTGTGTGTTATGCTTCATTTCCTCCACCTGTTCTGTTTCCTTCAGTCTGACTCTGTTCTTTCCAAAACTAAAGTTTGCTGAAGTACTCATTTATTCTTATTCACTGACTGTCATTCTTCTTCATTTCACTTTTTAAGGACAATCGGGATGATTTTCTATTTGCTTAAAAATGCATCTAGCCACTACACGTACTTTCACAATGGTGGTTATGCCGTTATATAATTTCATTTTCTCTCACTGTACATTTAATCTCAGAGTTAGACATTTAATTTTGAATACTGAATTTTTTGTCTTAGCGCTGGGCAAGAAATATCTAGAAAATTGCAGAGCTGAACTTATCTAAAACAAAAATATCATTTTTGAAATGCTTCAATATTTACCAAAGCCTACAACGGCAGATTAATCCTGATAGGACCATCTGAACGTAAGTCATGCTAACTTACACAGGTTGTTTTGTGAGTGCAGACTTGATTACCAACAGAGACATGCATGTTAAGTGCTTGTCAATACCACAATTCTATGAAGACATATCCTGACATCTCCAGATTAAAGATAAAGAATAAGAACACAAGTAAACTATGATAATGTTCAGTTTTGGAAGGCAAAAAAAGTGATTAAATGCTTTAATTAAGTAGTTCATGCTTTTTATTCTTTTTTTTTTTTTTTGTTTTTCGAGGCAGGGTTTCTATGTGGTTTTGGAGCCTGTCCTGGAACTAGCTCTTGTAGACCAGGCTGGTCTCGAACTCACAGAGATCTGCCTGCCTCTGCCTCCCAAGTGCTGGGATTAAAGGCGTGCGCCACCACTGCCCGGCTGCTTTTTATTCTTTATCTTTTCGTTTGATTTTATTGCAGTTGATGTTGTTTATAGCCTGGAAAATCACATCAAAAATTGGTTTAAATTTTCACAAAAATTTGGCAAATCTGGTATCTATTTTATCCACTTTCTAGTGTCTAACATTCTACACTTATCATATTTGTTTATTTCTTTTATTATAAAATAACTTATTTATTTATTTGTCTCTCATTAAGAGATGTACTTGTTATAAGGAGCAAGTGTCTGGGAATTTTCAGCTGGGTACATTATTCTTAGACAATAGCAAGGAAAGGGGATGATTGATATTGATGTGTGACAGGTCATATTGTTGATTTTTTTAAATTTATTTATTTGTTTTATGTTACAGCCACAGTTTCTCAGCCTTCCTTTCCTTACAGTCCACCCTCCCAATTCCCCTCTGTTCCTACCCCCAATCAACTCTTTGAGATGGGATGTCCATCTGTACACCGTGAATATATGTTGTTCTCATTGGTTAATAATTTAGGCTGCTTTGGACCATGGCAAGACAGAATATAGGTAGGCAGGATATCCAAACAGATCTACAGGAGAAGAAGGGCTGGGTCAAGAGGAATGTGAACCAGCTATCCAAGAAAGGAGATGCCAGCAGCAGTCTAAGGAGAAAGATGCCAAAACAAAGGTAATGCCACGGCCGCATGTCAATACAAACTCAGTAGAATTGGTTAATTTATAAGAGAGAACTAGCCAGTAATAGCCCAGGCCATTGGCCAAACAATTATATTTAATATATACATGAGTGATTATTTCTTAAGTGGCTGTAGGGACCAATGGGCAGGAGAGATATGGGTTCAGCTGGATCAGACCAAACAGAGAAAATTTCATGTTACAGCTCCTTCTACCATGAGTATCATCAAAACTTGCCATATCAAGTTGCAGAAGATTAAGTAAGCACTCCTCTCCCAATATATAAAGATTGGGCAAGAAGACCCAGTATGAGGAGTAGGGTCTCAAAATCTGGTCAAAGTGTCTGAGACAGCTCCTGCTCCCTTTGTCAGAGTCGCATAAGAAGAGCAAAGTGCACAATTTTAACATATATGCCGTGTCTAGGTCAGTCCTATGAAGGCTTCCTGGTAGTTGGTTCAGTATATGCTTCTTGAACATTTTCCCTGACTTCATTTAATATTCTTTACTTATTCTGTATGTCTAGTGTTTGGATTATTATGTGCCATGGGAATTTTCTTAACTCATTTGCTCTATTTAGTTTCTGTAAGCTTCTTGTACATTTATAGGTATTTCCTACTTTAGGCTAGAAAAATTTTATTCCAAAGTTTTGTTAGATATATTCTATGGATTTCTGAGCTGAGTTTCTTCTCCTTCTTCTACTCCTAATATTCTTATGTTTGTTATTTTCATAGTGCCCCAGATTTCCTGGATGTTTTCTGCTAAGGATTTTTTTTAGAAATAAGTTTCTTTAACTGATGAATCTATTTTCTCTAATGTATTTTTAATACCTGAGTTTCTGTACTATATCTATATCTACTGTATTCTGTTGGGAATGCTCACATCTGTAGTTCCTATTCAATTGTTCTGATTTTCCATTTTCAGCATTTCTTCTGTTTGTATTTTCTTTACTGCTTCTAATTCCAGTTTCAGGTCCTTCACCTTTTTTTTTTTTTTTTAGCATTCTTTTAGGTATTGATTTCCTCTAATTTTCTGGTTATCTTTTCCTGAAATTTTTAAATGATTTTTTTTCTTTTCCCCTTAAAATATCTCTATCATCTTCATAAATTAAAATTTAAGGTCATTTTCTTGTGCTTCAACTGAATTGAATCGATCAGGTCATCTGTCATAGGAAAGTTGGGCTTTAGTGGTGCCATATTTTCCTTTATGTTATTGATTGTGTTCTTACAATATCATTTGGCAATCTAGACTTGAAATGATTATAGTTCTAGATGTTGGTTCCTCCATTTGTCTTTGTTGGATAGGTGTTTTGTTCCTTGTTTTCTATTTCTTCTCTGTTCTTCTGGCCTAAAGGTCCATGGGTTCGGGTGATTAGTGAGTGTTTAGATCCAGAAGGTTGTCTCTTCTGGTACTTTTTGGTGCCTGATATCCCCAGATCTGACCTGACCTCTAGTAGACTAAAATCTGCTTCAAAACATGTAGAACAGGATATGGAGCCCAGGGGATGGGTATAGTCTATGGATGTTGGGTGAGCTAAAAGGAGGTTTAGTGGGTGACTTGTGGTATCTTACCTAGGGTCCCTAAGACAACTTTAGTCTCTGGAAAAACTGCCAAATCTATGTTGCTTATGGGAGGAGGTGTGATGTGGGGTTGTTGGTAAGTATTTAAGGAGAGTTATCAGACTGTTTGCAGTGTCTTACCTGGAGTTCAAAGATCCTGCCTGGCCTCTAGTAAAACTGATGAACATTTTAGACATAGATATGGAGCCCAGGAAATGGGGGACAGTATGGAGTTTTAGGTGGGCTTAAAGTGGTTTAATGGGCAGTAGGTATTCTTACATGGGATTTCTAGGACAAATCTGACCAACAGGTCATATTGTTAATGAAAACACCATGTTAACAGGCCATGTTCCAATGAAAGCAACGAAAAGGGAAAATACAAAAAAATGATGACAAGAGTTCCATTTTGAACAGACAGAGACAGACAGATAGGTGGGTGAGTAGGTGGGTGGATAGATGGATTCTTAGATGAGCCAGACTTTCTTAACTTGCTCTATCTGCTTTTATCCTAGAGTTACTAGAACTAATTTTCCAATAAGTATTATTCAATTTAGTCAGATCATTCTGTGAATATCAAAACCTGAAATTGTTCTGAGCTGAGGCAGATAAGGGGTTCCTAGTTCTGGGAATAAAATGGTCAACACAGCCATTGGGTAACATCTCAGTTGTATAAATGTCTACAAAAATGGGGGCACTGGAGGCAGAATCTAGAAACTGATTACAACCT
>NC_022009.1:31428457-31446130 GCF_000317375.1 Microtus ochrogaster | reverse complement strand
AAGGAATTGCACTTAAAAAATTGAATATTTCCTAATCTCTTATGGTCTTATTCTCAATGTAGTTAAGATTCCCTTTAGACTCTATCATGTCCATTTATTTGATAGTTTTCATAATTTTCCAGTGCTTATATTTTGACTTCTTGGAGGTTGAAATTAACCATGTTGGGTCCTCCTGAACACACCTGAGAACCCTTGTGATTCATAGTGTCAGAACAGGAAAGTGAAGACAGACACAGTTTAGAAAGTGAGTCAGTAATACCTAGGATTTATTGCCCGCTTTATGGTTACAATATGTAGCAGAATGTAACTTGTCCATGCTATTTGCCATTGCTAGGATTCAGTTGTCTCAAATGCAAGATGATATTCATGTAATATTTCAGTTGTTAAGACCTGATATTGTGTGAGATATTCCCACTTAGTGAAAGCATTTAAAAACATTCTATGTCATTGCAAATCTTAACCTATATCATTCTTGAGCATTACAGTTAAATAGTGTGGGATAATGTTGGAATTTTTGTTTAACTCATTACCAATAAATTTAAAAAATGAGCATGTAAGAACTAGACTAAACTTCCCCTTCTGAGGTTATATTTAGTCTCATATGAAAGCACTGCTTAAAGCTAATTATGTTCCTAATTTTTACTCTATTTTTGTTGATGATGACAGCAAGCATTTTTCTTGGCAAAGACTATGTAGTTTATAACTAGGTAGAAGGAAGTCATTTACAGTGTCACTAATATGCATATGATTTTCAGTGAGAAACATTTGATTTTGGAACCTTTTTAAAAAAGATCTGTTCTATAGAGTAGAAGAATCCAAATTGCCATCTTTTCAGATTGTTATCAACTCATTTTCTCAAGTGTCTATGAACACCTTAGCATTCGGCATTAGAAAATTTCTGTGCTTGCCATGATTTACATGGCATGATTAATTTCTGAAACCTATTCAAAGGAGTTGTCACTGGGAGTTTTGTAGCATAAGACAGTTTACATCAGCAGGGAAGTAAAGTAATTTCAAAGCCTTAGCTTTTACTACAAAGTAGATGTCAACATTGCATAAAATACATCCATTAATGGAAAATGCTGTTTCAAAATCAGCCTGCTCATGAATGTGTATTCATCTGCATATGTGAATATATTTGTGTTCACTGCCATGTATGCTTTGAGTCAGTGAACACAGATGCCTTAACGTGGGCTGAAAATATTGCTTTAAAAAATAGAAAGTGACATCCATGAAAGTGACATGCTGTCTGCACCTTGCTGTACCTAATTCTCAATTGAAATGTTCGCATAAAAGGAAATATAATTGTGTGATTCATTTATTAGCTTTAGCTAGAGAATGTGTGACTTCACATAGCAGTTGAATACCTTTATTGATATTTGAGTTTCTCTGAGTGAACTTACACATTTCAAGCAGGAGACAGTCACCAGGGTCTTGTAGCAAGTGTTGCAAAAAGAATAGAAAAACAGGGTTGCTCATTTCCTGATTTGTTTCTTTCAGTCCTGTTACTGAAAATGGGTCACACAAAGGCCCTTGAAACTGGACAAATATTTGGAAATGGGTGAGCAGATCCTCTATTTCCCTTAGCCATGAACTCTTTTCACAAAACAAACTATTTCACGTAAAAACAATCAAAAACATTTAAAAAAAACTGAATACAAACATTGATCCTTCTAAATTCAGGTGCTTCCTTGGGCAAGATCTTATGCTTAGTTCTGAATCCACATGGATAGAATTCATTTTCTGAAAAGGAAACGTGATAGCAATTCCTTTCAAAGAGATGCGAATAAGACTTTTGAAGCAAACTCATTATCAGCCGCAATTGTTGGAGGGAGCGGGCTGCTTGTTTGTCCCGGTCACCTGGCTAGCTTACACCCGAAATAACAACACAGAAACTGTATTAATTAAGACACTGCTTGGCCTTTAGCTCTTACTTCTTATTGGCTAACTCTTACATATTAGTTTAATCCATCTCCATTAATCTGTATATCACCACATGGCAGTGTCTTACTGGAGATTCTAACCAGCGTCCATCTCAGGCAGAGGATCCATGGCTTTTCTCACTCTTCCCTTCTTCCCAGCATTGAGTTCTGTCTTCTCTGTCTACCTACATTCTGCCCTATTAGGCCCAAAGCAGTTTATTTATAAACCAATGAAAGCAACACATGAACATGAAGAACCTCCTACACCACCCGATAATAGATTTGGAGAGCTGCTTCTATTATTTAATGCTAAGTAACAAATTGATCCTCAGCTAAGTGTCTCCAAACACCAGTTTTGTTATTTGTTCATAACCATAGAAGCCAGCAGTGCTCAGAGCCAAATCATGTGAGTTATCTTTTTGATGTCATGTTGTCTAAGGCATAGGTACTGTTGGAAGTTCTGTTGTGACCTCATTGATAACATCTTAGAGATGTAACTGAAGACTGAAAGTATGAGTAGTGTAAGTAAGTGTTTCTCTCTCACAAATTCTTACTTTTGTGGCTACATTTATTTCTTCATGGTATGGTAACTTGATTTCAGGAAGAAATATTTCATTAAGAAAGACAGAAGGCTATTGAGTATGCATGAAAATATGAAAAATCTTGGCACAATAATGCAAAGATGCTAAGTTTTAGAGCTCAAAGTAATATACAATATTTGTCTTATTCTTTAAAAAATAGTGATAGTAATATATTATTTTAACATATCCTTGAAATATCCTAACACATGCATTATCTTTCTGAGGCAGAGTTTAAGGATGAAATTTAACATCTGACCATGGCTTTGTAATCTTGAGACAGTAAAGATCACAGCTTAAAAAATGTGTGGTGGGGTGAGAAACTTCCAGACAATGTTTATGGCACAATGCCTAAAAATAAGGAAAGCAATGTCTTTGATCAAGCATGGTGATTTGGTCCTGTTTCACTGAGACTAGGTGCAATCACATAAGTATTTTTCTTTAGTACAAGTTTGACAAGTCCAGGATGCTGGTAAAGCTTCTAATTGCCGATTCTACTACTCAAACAACAGCTGCATCAGAAGCATACTTAAAAATCCCAGCCCTCTATCATCACCAAAAATGCACTTATTCCATCTCTCCTATTTTTAAATACCAAAGACCTCTCCAGACCATTATGAAATCTCTTATTATTTCTGTCTCACCTGTGGGAAAATTCACTGCCATTAAATGATTTACTTACATATGACGCATAGAGACAGAATGTAGTTGAAGTTCTGATTTCCCCGTCTTTGTGAAGAGTTGCCCCCACCCACCACTGCTATATACTGCCAGACCTATTATGTTTAATTAAATAAATTCCCAAGTGAACAAAACCTTACTGTTAATTAATTGATGATGTCAAGTTCAAGACATGTTAATGATCTTAATTACTAACCATGAAGTAACATCTTTTAAGTTAAAGGTAAGGGTTCATTTTGATAATTAAAATAAGGTTCACCAAGTCAAGAAACACTGAGTTAAAAACAGAAAAAAAAAGTAAGTATCTACTACCCCATCTTATGTGCTCTCTCCCTACACAGCCCGAAGAAAGGGATATTAGGAGACACATACAAAGGCAGATCAACTGAAAGCTCCAGTCCTATTTAAAGGACTACTATTGTCACTGAGTTGTCAGGCAGCCCTATGTATCTAGTGCAGCCAATTCCTTTGGATTTCAAAATGCCAGGAATCCAAACTTTTCCATGCACTCCCATATTTTTAAATGTTAGCAGTAATTCAGAATTAAAGCAGTGTGTGGGCAAATTCTCTACAGATAAAACAAACATTTTAAGGCAAATAAAAATGACAGATCATGGATTTGCAAGGACAAATCAAGTACTATACATTAGGCTTAAGTATGCAATTCTCACACAGTTTCTGTTAAGAGAAATAGTAGAAAAATATAAATGAAAATAAGACTTTCTGAAGCTTTATGTGGAAATTCTTGCCAAATGTTTGGATGCCATTTATAGATGAAAGTTTCTGTTCTTCTGTCCTGCATGTTCCCAGAGTTGTTCAGCCTCAAAGAAACATACTGAGGCTTATATAATTAGAAAGTGTTCAGCCTATTAGCTCTGTCTTATTATTAACTAGCTCTTACAACTTATATTAACTAGTTCTTACAATGGAAATTAATCCATAATTCTTGTCTATGGTTCACCACAAGACTTGGTAATATTCTCAGTTAGACATTCTCATCTTATTTCCTCTACATCTGGTGGATAAATGCATCACTATCTTTTCCCCAGAATTCTCCTCATCTGGTTCCCCCAACTATACTTCCTGCTGACTACTAGCCAATCAGCATTTTATTAAATCAATATGAGTGGCAAACCTTTACAGTGTAAAAAATCATTATTCCACATAATCCTTGCTTATAATATATAGGGTAATTTAAATAAACTGAGACAGTCTGAAACCCAAACACTTAGATTTATTAAATGGAGGCCAATTTAATGATTTTGGATCCTTCAGAACATGAACATGGTTGTCTTACAGTCCTTACAGAATCTTAGTTTCCCTCTATTCCTCAAAGATACACAATGTCATAACATTTTTGTGAAAATCTATCTAGCATTTGGATCATAAATTTAAGTTAAATTTTTTGAGACTAGTTATAAATAAAATTTTATTCCTGAAGGAGGAGTTTTCCCAGATGATCTTCTGCTACAAGAGCTAATGCAGAAGATGAAAATGGAGATGTGAAGAGTTGATTCTAATCAAGATCATGACATCTTGGGGGAATGTTTCAGATCAACATATTTTCATCTTTGAGGTATATCATGATGGAATTGACTAATGATACACTGAATATATTTAAGACAGACTGACACATACACGAATATACATGCACACGGGGGGGGGGGAGAAATCCTATGCACTTAGAAAACAGATGCTCTCTTTTCCATTTAAGAGTATCATTGGTTATACAGCAAAACAGATGTAACTGGCTTCTTCATTCTATTTGATTTTTTGAGTCCTTACCTACTTTTATATCCTGATTCTCTTTTAACTTCCATATGTCGGGTTTGTCTTCTATAACACCATTACCTTAAGTATAGCCTGTTAATAATCGGGTTTTCCTCTTCTTAGATCCTTCTATAGCACTCTCTAAATATGGATAATAGCTCAGCTTGTTTTAATTAGTTTTCTATTATTTTGCCTTATATGACAAAAAAAAAAAAACAACCCAGGGACATACATATACATTAAGTCTGGTAGGTGGTTTATGTTTTGCAGAAGTTCGTGTCTACTCATTGGCTTAAATTTCAGATAAAACATTCGTCAGAATACAAATAAATATGATCTTTATTTGTGATTATAATTCTAGGATTTATACAACCAAAGCTTTGTGAGTGATATTCCATTATTGTGGTTTATATGTTTCTTTGTTTTAATCAATGTGTTTTGAGCTGTTAAAATACCTCCATTTTTCTTTCATTCTCCCTCTTCAGCACATATGGGGTTGTCTTACTATCAGTAACATCTGGTCTGTGATTCTTAGAATTCAGCTATAAACTTTCTTAAAACAATACATGTGCTCGAAACACAGCTGTCTTAACGTTGCTTTTGATCCTATTGCAAAAGAAGCTACATGTCATTTTGTGATTTGAGGCATTTCAAAGTGAGGGAACTAATAGATCTTGAACTTCTCAGGACTGTCCTTTTCATCTTCCTCCTAAGGGCACAGCATGTGCCAGAATTGTGGGCAGAAAGAAATTCTTCCATGCATTAATGATTATGTTATCGTTTGATGGAAAAATAACTTGGACAAACTGAGACGTTCATTTGCTCTCTTGGTCATTCTTCTAAGGCACCCAACCTCGAACATGTTTCAAATTTGTTTTTATTTCTGTATTGTGCTTTGGAAGAGAGGAAGATACATTATGTGAATTTATTAAGTCATCAGGCTAATTTAAGCTTTAATTTCCTGGAATATGAAGCTCCTACATTTCTGAACTTATCAACTGATACCATAAATATACTTCTAAAAGCCTACCTCCTCTTTTTTTCTCTCTCTCCCCTCCCTCCCTTCCTCCTTCTCTGAAAAATCAGTATCAACTGACATACTGTGTTTTTTTTTTCTTGTTTATGCAGAATTGAACAAAACATAAAGTTAGAATCAGTAAATTTCATGGGGTGGAAATCAAGATTACACAAGTAAGGCAGACCTGTCAAAACTCACTCTCCTGGTATAGAGACAAGACGAGGAAAATATCAATACTGTTTACACTTTGTTTAAAGGATAATTTTGTTTACTCGACATGAGATTTTCATTGATATAGTATTTTTAAACAAAAAACAGCAATATCTTTTCAAATTTAGCAGTCAAAGATGATTATAAGGAGGGTATATTTTAAAAACTTATTTTCTTTAAAAATAAGTTATAACAGACCAAATATAATTCACCAATGTCGTTAAATAAATTAGAAAACATATACTTTACATTTTGTAGCCTTCAGACAGTTTACCTTGTAACACTCATCTTACTAAGAAAAATCACTGTGGTATAAGCTGATAAATTTTCTAATTGGTTGCAAAGTGTTTGAGGAGATTTTGCTTATCTGAAGCTGAATAAAGCTTCAACTTCCCAATTAATATAGAATAAGAAGTTTTTCTAGTTTTTATTAATAAAATACAGATTTTCTTTATTCCAGACAGTGTGATACAAACTCTAATAAAATGTGTACGTATAAATTTAAATATGTTATGTATGAATTTTTGTTTCCAATATTTTATTTCCAGATATTAATTGTATTTTACAAAACTTAGCCAAGAGGTCTTATTTGGTAGCTTTAAATTTTATAAACTATAATATAGAAAGCTAAAAATAAAATAAATCAAATACCAAAATTAACCACAACTATTACCAATACAATTAAATGAACTTCTCTTTGGTTAGAAAGGAATTCAAAACAGAAGATATGAAGGTTCATATTAAATTTTACTCTTTCTGTATTGAATACACAAACACTAAAAATTATTATATTATTAGAATTATAAAACAATTATCATTATGTTTCATTTTCTGCTCTGTACCAAAAGTTTAACATTACACTATACATGATTCTTTTTATTTTTTTTTAATTTTTAAAACATAATTTTACATACAAATAACAGTTCTCTCTCCTACCTGGCCTTCTGTTTACCCCACCTTCTCCAATCCATCCCCCTTTCCATTCCTCAGAAAGGATGAGGCCTCCCATGTGGGGTCAACAAAGTCTGTCCCATCACTTGAAGCAGTACCAAGGCCCTCCCCCCCTGCATCTAGGCTAAGCAAAGTACTGCTAATGGCCTGACAAACTGTCCTAGTCACACAACTGTCACCCACACTCAGAGGGCCCAGTTCAGTCTTATACAGGTACCCCAGCTGTCAATCCAGAGTTAGTGAGCTTCCACTAGCTTGAGTCAGCTGTTTCTGTGGGTTACTCCATCATGGTCTTGAACCTTTTGCTCATAATAGCATTCCATCCTCTCTGTGGTTGGATTCCACAGTTTGGCTCAGTGCTTAGCTGTGGATCTCTACATCTGCTTCCATCAGTTACTGAATGAAGGTTCTATTATGACTGTTAACAAAGTCATCAATCTAATTACAGGGAAAGGGAATTTTAGGTATCCTCTTCACTATTGCTTATATCCTTAGCTGGGGTCATCCTTGTGGATTCCTGGGAATTTGTCTAGTGTCTGGTTTCCCGCTAACCTCACGATGGTTTCCACTTTCCAGGTATCTTTTCCCTTGCTCTCCCTCTCTATCATGCAACCTGATCTTCCCAATTTTTTGTGTTCTCCTTGATCCCCTTCTCTCCTCCCCACTCCCCTACCAACCTTCACTGTCCCTCCATGCCGCCTGTTTTCTAAAGAGATCTTGCCTACTTCCCCATCCCAAGGGATTCATGTATGTCTCCCTCAGGTTTCTCCTTGTTTCCCATCTTCTATAGTGTTGTGGACTGTAGGCTGGTTGTACTTTTCTTTATGTCTAATATCCACTTATGAGTGAGTATGTACTGTGTTTGTCTTTCTATGTCTGGGTTACTTCACACAGGACTTTTTTATTTCTAGTTTCAACCATTTCCTGTAAAATTCACGATGTCATTTTTTTTTTAACCATTGAGTAGCACCTCATTTACTTTATCTATTCATTGTTTGAGGAGGTTATAGGTTGTTTCCAGCTTCTGGGGATTATGAATAATGCTTCTCTGAACACAGTTGAGCAAATGTCCTTTTGGTATGTGTGTGCATCCTTTGGGTATATTTCCAAAAGTGGTATTGCTGGGTCTTGAGGCAGATTGATTCCCAATTTTCTAAGATACCATCACCCTGGTTTCCAAAGTAGCTGTACAATTTTATACTCCCATCAGCATGGAGGAGTGTTTCATTTACCCCACATCTTCTTTAATGTAAGCTGTCTGTGGTGTTTTTGATCTTAGTCATTCTAAATCTGCCACTCTTCCATTGAGAATTCTCTATTTAGATCTGTACCCCAGATTCTTTAAATTTATTTATTTATTAAAGATGTTTGTCTCTTCCCCACCACCGCCTCCCATTTCCCTCCCCCACCTCCAATCAAGTCCCCCTCCCTCCTCAGCTCGAAGAGCAAACAGGGTTCCCTGCCCTGTGGGAAGTCTAAGGAACCCCCACCTCCATCCATTTCTAGTAAGGTGAGCATCCAAACTGCCTAGGCTCCTAATAAGCCAGTACGTGCAGTAGAATCAGAGACCCATTGCCATTGTTCTTGAGTTCTCAGTAGTCCTATTGTTCGCTATGTGTACCCCAGATTTTGATTGGATCATTTGGTATAGTGTGTGTTTCCCCTTCTTTGAGGTGTGCTAGTGTGAGGTGTGAGATTACCTATCTGTGTTTTCTTGAGTGCAACTAATTTCCTTGAGTTGGAGTTTTCCTTATAGTACTTTCTATAATGCTGGATTTGTGAATAGGCAGTGTTGAAATTTGGATTTGTCATGGAATATCTATCTATAGTGATTAAATTCTTTCCTGAGTATAGTAGTCTGGGCTTGCATTCATGATCTCTTAGTGTCTACAGCACATCTGAGCAGGACCTCGTGACTTTCAGAGTTTTCACTGAGAAGCCAGGTGTAATTCCATCAGGTTGGCATTTATATATTACTTGGACTTTTTCCTTTGCAGCTCTTATTCTTTCTTTATTCTGTATGTTTAGTGTTTTGATTATTATGTGGCAAGAGATATTTTTTCTTTTAATTTCTTTGGTGTTCTGTAAGCTTCTTATACTTTTATAGGCACGTCCTTCTTTTGGTTTGGAAAGTTTTCTTCTATGATTTTGTTGAATATATTTTCTGTGCTTTTAAGCCAGAGTTTTCCTCCTTCTTCTATACCTATTATTCTTAGGTTTGGTCTTTTCACAGTGCTCCAGATTTCCTGGATGTTTTGTGTCAAAAATTAGTTGGATTTAACATTTTCTTTGACTGATGAATCTAATTATTTTATGGTATGTTCAACTTCTAAGATTTTCTTTTCCATCTCTTGTAATCTGATGGTTATGCTTGAATCTGTAATTCTTGTTTGTTTACCCAGATTTCCCATTTGCAGAATTTCCTTGGTTTTGTTTTCTTTATTGCCTCCATTTCAATTTTCAAGTCTTAAAACGTTTGAGCTGTATGCTTCACCTGTTTGATTGTTTTTTTTTCTCCTTGGGTTTCTCTAAGAGATTTATTGATTTCTTCCAATTTATTTTGCCTTTTCTCTGTTTTTTTAATGGAATTTTTCATTCCCTCTTTAAGGGTCTCTATCATCTTCATAAAGTTATATTGAAAGTCATTAACTTCTGCTTCTTCTTGGTTAGACTGTTCAGATATTCCTGTTGTAGGACCATAAGATTCTGATGGTGCCATATTTGTTTTTATGTTGTTGGATATTTCCTTACACTGCCATCTTCCCATGGCAGGTGCAGGTGGAGGCTGTGCTTCAGGGTGTCTATCTTCCTCTAATTGGTGAAGGTGGGGCCTGTGGCCTAGGTGGTTGCTCTTCCTCTGGGTGCAAGCATGACTGTGCATCTAGTGGATGTTGTTAAGGCTCTGGGACTCTTGTCCAGGGGCAGTCTGGTCCAAGCCTCAGGTGGTCACAGATGTGGTGAAGAAAGGTAGCATTTGTGCATCAATAGGTATCTTTTAAATCTGGTTCTGTTATGTAATATCTTGTTTTTTCCTTCTATGGTGATTGAAAGCTTTGCTGAGTATAGTACTGCCGTGCACCTCACTCCCGTGTCTGTGCTCTGTGCTCTGGCACCCAGTTTGCGAAGTTTGGGCAAAGGGGCTGGAGGTTAAAATACACAGACACACACAGACAGAGAGACAGCGACACGGGTCATCCTTGAATTCCCCAAGAATGCCCCCTTTATTGTGTTCAGGGGCAGATTGTATAGAGATAGCCACACCCCAGCCAAACCCACCAGAAACCACTCTGCTCCCAACATAGTACTATGGGCTGTCATCTGTGGTCTCTTAGTTAAGTCTGCATAATGCCTGACCAGAGCCTTCTGGCTTTCATTTGAGTGATTCTGATAGGTCTGCCTTTACATGTTACTTGGCTTTATTCCTTTATTCTTTTTTTTATTCTCTAAGTTTATTGTTTTGATTATTGTGTAGCAACAGGGTAGGGTGTGGAATGTGCCTCTAGAAACTTTTATCCAGCTCATGACTGTGACGCAGACACTCACCTTTCCAGGTGCATTCATGACCAAAGTTCTTGTGGGCACACATGACATGGAGGACATTTGTGGGTCTGGGGAGGTTGCTTGAAGGTCTCTTGGGCTCCCTGGGTGGGGGTGAAGAACAGAGCGTGCCTACAGGGTCTAGGAAATAGAGGGCAGTGCTCTCAAACAGGGAACCCAGACACTCACTTCTCCAAGTAAGTATAGGCAAGGTCAAGATTCTGGTGGTCTCAGGTGCCTTGGGTAGTGGTTGAAGATGTCTGGAGCCTGCTTCATGGTATCCGAGGCTTTGTTGGTTGGGATAGAGCATGGGATAGGCCTAGAGAGTAAGGCCCTACAGCTGGGGTCACAGACACTTACCTCTCCAGGTGGTGGCAAGCCAATGCTCTGGTGCTCCTAGATGTCATGAAATGGTAGTTGGGGCTATGATGAGGCTGCTACCAGGTCTCTGGGGCTCTAGAGGATAGAGGTGGGGCACAGGATGTGCCTCTGGGCCTATGGCCTAGAGAGAAGGGCCCTCTAATCTGGGAACTAGTGCTCAGCTCTTCAGGTGAGGACTGGTCCAAGACTCTGGTGGTCTGAGATGCCTTGGGTGATGGTTGGGCATGTGGAGAGGCTGCTTTCTGGTCTCTGGGGCTTTGTTGGATCAGGATTGAACATGGGATGTGCCTCTGGGGAAAAGGCCAGAGAGTATGACTCTCTAGCTGGGACATCTAAATACTCACCTCTCCAGGAAGGAGTAGAACGAAGGCTCTGGTGGTCTCAGATGCCATGGGGTTGGTTGGGAGTGAAGGAAGGCTGCTTCCAAGTCTCTGGGGCTCTGGTAGATGGGATGAGGCATGACTAGCAAACACTGTGGACTAAGTACAAATGGAGCTTTACATTGAGGGTGGTTAGAACAACATAAAGAAAGAACTGAAAAAATATGAAGTTAGAATGACAATAAAATTAGATGGAGCTAAATAGTTTCCCTCAATAAATCGATGCTACTTTCACATATACACAGAAAAATAGAAATATTTATGGCTAATTAAATATCTTTGGAGATTTTCCTGAAGTACACAATGGTAGGCTAGAATATTTTCTGACAATGATCTGATATTTTTAAGTTGACATAAAGATATGAGCAAAGTTATGTTCAACAGTATGTTACCTGTGTGCTCTGTAGAGAAAAAAAAGGCAGTGCATGTATTGTAGAACATTAGTTTAAAATGTGTTACATTCATTTGTGCTGTGGAATATTTGTTTAATAATTTCAAGATGTGTTGTATTCTATTTTGTTTCACTTGTTTAACTCTGTAAAGCTGTGTTATTTTGCCTATCTAAAATAAGCAATTGGTCCAATAAAGAACTGAACAACAAAAGCTAGGCAGGATAGATGGATAGGTAGGGCTGCAAGGCAGAGAGAATAAATAGGAAGAGAAATCTAGGTTCAATACAAGAAGAGAAATGAGAAGAGGAGAAGGAAAGGGGGGACCCCAGGGCTGCTACCCAGAGGCATAACTAACCATGGAGTAAGAAGGAAAGAAAGATATGTAGAATAGAAAGGGAGGAAAGCCCAGAGGCAAAATATAGTTAAAGAGAAATGGGATAATATAAGTTAGAAAAGCTGGAAAGAAACAAGCCAAAGGAAAGCCGGGCATTCATATGTCTCAAAACGCATGCCTGTGAAATAGTTGGTCCAACAAGAACACATCTCGTAATCCTTTTCAAAATAGCTTTACCACAAAAGACCAAGTATTCAAACAGAAGAGCTTATGACGATCAATCTGATTCAAACTACTATATATTATGAACCATAAAATGGTATGAATAACTCACCCAGTAAAACCTATTTGAGGATGGGGTGGTGTGTAATGTACATACTGAACAAGTGTGAAGAAGTGAGCTCTGATTCTCAGAACCCATGTAAAAGAAGGTGCTGGAAACATGCCTCTGTATTCCCAATGATCCCAAAACAAGATGAGAGGTTGAGATAAAAAAATCTCCAGAAACTTTTGAGTCTGCTGCTAACCTGACAAAGAAAGTATCAAACAACAGTGAATAAATTCTGTTTCACACTTGCTCATGCACCACACATACACACACACACACACACACACACACACATACACACACAGAGAGAGAGAGAGAGAGAGAGAGAGAGAGAGAGAGAGAGAGAGGGAGAGAGAGAGAGATGATAATATGAGTCTACAGAAATCTCAGATATCCAAGCAGAAATTTGATGTGTGAACTACAATAAGGAAATGCTTGACCCCATCGGAATGGTTTGGAGTATTATTTAGTGAAAACTAATGGTGAAAGAAATCATATAGGATTTACTTGTTACCTCACTGTGATATGTTAATCATCATCATCGTCATAATAATAATAAATGAAAGTGAAGAATGACCATTTAAAACTCATTTATTATGCCAAATGGCTACTAAGGAATTACATGGAATTCAATGTACAGTGTAGTTAATGAGAAGCCCTAATCCTGAACTTGGAATAGCCGAAGCCTCTTATCATGTGAAGAAGCTTAATGCTTTGCAACTGAGAATTCAGTAACATGCTTTCAGGAATACATTGTTTTCTTTTATATGTCTGAGGAGACAATGTAGAGGCAGAGCAACAAGTCTTTATGATAGAGAAAGACCAATGAGTTATGAAGAAAAAAGTAAACATGATGGGGAGACTTAAACATTTAGGAGACTTTATTTGGACATAAACTATTTCTTAGGCCATATTTTGTTTCTTCAGAATAGCTGACACAGGATAACTTAGAAAAGAGAGAGGGCTTACAGGCTAGGAATTCAATAACATGGCAGTGACACCCAGTTGATTTGGCTTAAGGTCTCCTGATTAAGAAAACTAAACTTCTTCAATAGTCCATTCTGGTGAGGAAAATGTTAACCTATTCACTAGCGCAGATTTCTCTTAATCTTCTAAATCTTTAAAGTCCCCATCCCCACCAACCAACATCAATATCTTGGGTGGGTGGGGGCAAATACTATCCTAAGATTTAGAGGAGAGAAGCAGAACTGAAATTAGGAAAATGATACTTATAAACAGAAAGGATTGATAAGCAACCAATCATTGATCACCTTCAAGAAAGAGGTAATCAATTTGTTGAGATCTGCGGTCAGGTGCCAATAGCAAATTTACTCTGTAAATATTAAGCACATGTCTGATTGATTTTACTGAGTATTTGTAGATCTCCTAATTGAAGTCATTTGACTCCCTAGAAAAGGAGATAATTTTCTTCATCATACTTTGTAAGGTCAATACAACTCAGTGAAATACAATTTCTTTAGAGGTGAGAAAAAATAGTAGAAAATATCCAGTACAAATATGTGAATGAGAAAATTCTTCTTCCATGGTCACAATGTCTAGAGTTAGTTTCTAATGAAATGTGGACAAAAATCTGATGATTTGTTGGTCCTAGAAGTTTAGGAGCCATCTTGATAGACCTTGATTCCATGAACCTTATGCTAGGCTTGTTTTTCTCCCAGTAGAGATCTTTCAGTAAGTGATCTTATGGCTGGTATTTTTACAGATTAGAAAATAGGCCAGCTGGAGGTCATAGTAAATTAAACTTTGCTGAGCATCAAGGACAGCAGCCCAGACAGCATCAATACAGGAAAACACAGGTGTCTACACAGAAACAGATTAGATTATGTCTCATTCAGCAAATGTGAAAAATGCTTCTTTGTGGTGTTTCCTTCAGGAAGAAAATCAGGCATATAGAATGTAGGAGAATATTAACAGTTTGCAATCACTTTGCTTGTCATTTCATTCACTTATGTGAATAAAGGAAACGATGAGTTCATGGATGTTTTGAGGTCTGTGCACACCCTTTCATTATGTTAAGTAGATTGGGATTTTGATGAAATAGGTACCACTCAAGTCAGTGTATGTGTGAGCTTATTATTTATAATTTGCATGGTTGGAAAGAAGGGGGACAAGACATGTGTATTTACTTAGTTAAAGATAGTTGAAAAGTAGTTCTACTAGCCAAAAGTTTAGCATTTTAACACGCTTTAAATACATTCATTCATTCAGTTATATAAAATGTGTTATATAAAAATATGCACATGGATTCAAGGATATATAAATAGACAGATCTACATACCCTTAAGTCTATGGATTGTTATTGTTGCACATATCATTAATAATGGTTTTGGCATAAGACATAGTTTTCAGAGTTGAGAGAACCATAATACATGTTCTAAGAGAAAATATCTAGCTAAGATAAGAAATTAAAAAGCAGAAACTTCTGGCTTCTAAAGGAAAAAGGCAAAAACTATGTATGTCTTAAGTTTTCCAGTATTAATTTACTCAAATCACATCAGAAGTGTCACAATATACTTATTTCACAAAAAGAAAATAGAGAATATTTTGCTTATAACTACATCACCATCATCATCATCATCATCATCATCATCATCATCATCATCATCATTATTACAGACAGTCTAGCACTCAGCTGATTGACTAGTGTCACATTTCCTTTCTCATGACATTGGCTTCCACCAAGAGTGGATTGTTAGAAGTTTTGAAGAAAAATTTAATTTCTGTTCTTTGGTTACTTGTTATCTATCCATTTAATATTAATATTGATATCCTTATTCATAAGCAAATATATTTTCAGAACTTGCTGTTTGGGGCATTGAATAGCCAAAAAAACTGGATTAATATAGGGATGGATGGATGGATGGATGGATGGATGGATGGATGGATGGATGGAAGTGAGGGTGGATGTGTGCATGAGTGGGTAGATACATAGAAAAACAAACCCGTGACTGAGCATGTTCTACAAGGAACAGCACATTTTCTTCCCTCTCACCAGCTCTGGTGTGAAATGATTAGGGAGGAAACTCAGAGAATGAATGTACCTTTATGCAACAAAAGGGCAAAATCAATCACAATAACATTTGGGTTTCTGTGGAATCAATTTGGTAGAAATCATTTGCCTCCCAGTCGACATTTCCTCTGAATTGCTAAGTACTACCCACTCTACTCTCATTGAGAACAGCTTCCTATACATGAGATCGGCATATGCAAATTAAAATACCAGTGACTAAGGTGACATATGGCTTAATCTTTGCTGTAAGTGAAATCTTATCAGGCGTGAAAATGTTTAGTTGGAGATAGAATTCATCCTGACAGCATGAACTTTAGATGTTTTCTCTCTCTCTTTTCGGAGCAGCCGTTATTGGTTTATCGCTAGTTTAATCAGGGGCAGACAAAAATGTGTTTGTTTTAGATCCTCTGTGCAGCTCCACCTGCAAACTCAAGAATATAATATTGGAAACAAAGCAGACAGTGACACACAGAGATCGATGGCTAATTCTGTGCCCCTGTTCCCAGGTATGCACGTGGAGGCAGCTTCTCAAGCACTTTGAGAAACTCTCTGTAGCTTGCCAGGCACAGAAAAGATAAAGGGAAAATCTTGTCTTTACTGTACATATGCCAGGAATCTGTTCTCCTAACTGACAGTCTGTCGTTTGATATTTCTCCACCACTAACATTGCAGAGGAGAATCTTCTTCTCTGACTCCCTTTTTTCTCTATTCTGAAACTCGCACTTCAAGGACCACCATCTCTCTTTCTTCTTTACACTGATTTCCTTATATCTACTCTGTTTTCAACAGGATTTCATTAATGTCCCCATTGCTCTCACTTCTGAAGTTAATATTTCCAGTGACTAGATAGACATAAGGCACATAACTTATATGGTCTTTTATTACTAATAGCTGACTCATACACAGAAGGGAAGGGAGTAAATACAATTTCTTAGGAAGCCATTGCACTGTTGAATACATTTAGGAACTGTTCACATATGACCTTCGCAGATGTCATTATTAGGTATTAGCTAATTCATGTCGCCAGATAAGGCATAAAATATTTCATTAGGAATGTCACAGTTAGTGATGGTCAACATGAGTTGTGCCTAATAGCACTTGTGAAGATGTGGTATCACTATGCCTTCTGATATATGACAATTGATATATACACATGAGTAATTTGTAATGACTTGTAGTTCATTCTTTTTGGAAGATCACAAACTTTGTCTTACAAAGGGCCTAAGGGTATGATTAGGAAGATAAATCTTCAATTTAACAGTGCTGAGAAAGTGCTGAATGTCCTCACATGTGTGAACATGAAAAGCCAATTAAGTAAAATACAGTGAGGTTGCAGTTATAGAGAAATTCTAAAACATATAAAACCCAAATTATTTTCTAGTAATGACTATAAAATAAAATGTTATTCATAGCATTTTCTATAGTTTTTTAAAATACAACTTGAGCTTAATAATTTGGAGAAGAATTTCACATGTTGCCTTGCAAATATATTTTCTCTTGTCCCTATTTTCACACACACACACACACACACACACACAAAATTCTGATAGATGATAAAGAGCTGATGATAGATAGGTAGATAGATAGATAGATAGATAGATAGATAGATAGATAGATAGAGATAGATAGAGATAAATAGAGATAGATAGATAGATAGATAGATAGATAGATAGATAGATAGATAGATAGATAGATAGATAGGGATAGTTATAGGTAGATACATAGATAGGTGAAAGACAGACAGATAGCTATATTAGTTTGAAATATGTAGCAAAGACTTATGTGGAATTGATTATGCATTTCTTGTTGCCTTTCAATTAGCAGTCCTCCAATCTCAGCCCTTTGGGTGTCGATATCATTCATTGATGAAAGTCACCACAATCAGATAAGAAATAATTAAAAGAATAATGCTAACTTTGATAAATGGTTTAGATAGTAAGTTATTTTCCAAGAAAAGTTAGCAAATAGTTTTTGATAACATGTCTTTGTTTTTGAACATGATATGAAAATAAAATCACAACATTTGTCTTCTACAATAAATCAACATAAAAATGTAAATATTCCAGTAATTCAAATGTCAACATAAAACACTATTACAAGTGTGGTTTGGTTTCTTTGTACTTATTTTTTCAGAAAAAATTCTTCTTATTCCCTGTTTTG
>NC_022009.1:31417823-31427920 GCF_000317375.1 Microtus ochrogaster | reverse complement strand
ATAAATTAAAAAAATAAATAAAATAAGCTCTATTCTTAATTTTCTGGAATGATTTATTACTGATATTTACCTTCTCAATAAATATTTTAACTCTTTACTATTCAATATTTCATACTGCATTCTATAGATTTACAGTAATTCAATTTAAATCCTCCTGAAAAATCAGGTGGTTGAATGAACTTTTTCATAATCATATTTGACAAAGCTATTCCATTTTGCTCAGCTTTTTATTACTATAACAAAATACCGGAGGACACCAACTAATTAAGAGAGATGTTTGAGTTGTGCTCACAGATTCTTAGCATTTGTCTGTAACCAATTGGGTCTATTGTGGAAGGTCCTGATAAAGAAAGTATTTTGAGAAAAGTATGAGAACTTTCAATATATGTTATAAACTGGCAAGAATTTTTGGATAAAAATATATCATCTCATTTGTAATTCAATAGTTTATGTTGCAGTAGTCTGCTTGGTTGTTCCCACCACCCAGAACTGAAATAACCACATAGAAATTGTATTAATTAAATCACTGCTTGGCCTATTAGCTCTAACTTCTTATTGGCTAACTCTTACATTTAATTTAACCCATTTCTATTATTCTGTATATCGCCACGTGGCAGTGGCTTACTAGCTAAAGTTCCTGCATGTCTGACTCTGGCGGAGGCTCCATAGTGTCTCTCTGACTCTGCCCTTCTTCCTCCCAGCATTCAGTTCTGTCTTCCCTGCCTCCCTGAGTTATGCCCTATCAATTAACCAAGGTAGTTTTTTTTAATTTATTCATGGTAATCAAAGCACACAGAGGGAACTCCCACATCAAGTTTATGTATGTGAATGCTTCAATAGCCATATATAACTTTAATTCTCACCATTATTTTGTTAACAATAGGACATTCCACATGGGTTAGTCTTTTTATTTATTTGTTTTCCTATACTTTGTAGGTATTTGCACTCATTTATCCAATTTTAATTGTCCTATGTTGTGGTGTGTCAGCTTCTCTTTTATACATTTTATGTTGTCTTCAATATTAATAAAGTGAAATATTGAATCATTTAAGAAATAATAACTGGTAGTACAATAATGTAATCCATGGATTTACATGTTCTCTAAAAATTTAAAAATTGAAAAGTTATGTTGAATCACATTCTCAAATTAACCTTATTAAAATATGTATTTACCAGAATGGTGATACTCTAGTTAAATAATATTGCTTCTTGACTCTTCCACTGACATACATCTGAAAGTGAGTTTATATATTTACCAAAGGCCTCTGGGCATTTTCAGAATCTGTAATTTCAGAATTTGCAAAGCGAAGGAAAGAATATTCTGAGCTCAAGGCTAACAGGCTATATAGCACTTCTCTGTCTCAAAAAAAATGATAAAAAAGGAAGAGAAAAAAATTATTCAAAGTGTTTAAGCTCATTCTTTTGTAATCCGTTCTAAGGAAGGTGAGATGATATTGGAATTTCATGCCACAGAAGAGCAGACAGCAAATTTTTAGAATTTCTCATATCTGATAGATTACAGTCATTTCCAGTCTCATGTAGGTGAAAGAAAGGTTCAGGATCTCTTGGTTCAATGTAGTAAAATTTGAGAATTTCGCAGTACATTATCAATTTGCTACTAACATTTGACATTAATGTATGAGTGCTTTCCATGTTAATGGTAGTTATTTATCCTGCAATAAAAGTAACATGTTAAAATGAGACTATTTTCTCCTCAGGTTTGGCATCTCTTTTTGCCTTTTCATTGTCAAAATGAACTGAGTATTGTTCTATGCCTACATCAGGCAAGCTAATTAGCTTGCTTCACAAAAGAATGACTAAATTATGAACACAATGATGTGAGTAAACTTTACTGTCACTATTTCAGGGATGACTTACCCATAGTTTCTCTAAAACAGATCGTGCTAAGAAGCATCACTTACAACTCATTATAAATTGAAACACACACCTTAATCAACAGCAAAATATCTCTGATCAATACTAAAGTTAATCCTGTTTTCATTTAATTTATAAATCATGTTCTTTCTTAATTTTATCCCACTATCCTTTTTTAGTTTTTTTTTTTTGATAATTGATAGCTTAGGACAATTAATGAGACCAATTAATCTTTATGTTTAAATTTTACCAAATTGTTGTCTATGGAATTTTATATATGGACTGTTTCTTACATTTAGTTTACAATGATATTTAGTGTTCAATTTAAACTACACAAACACAACAGTGACAATAGAAAGGTAGCTACAAACTTACAAATATCTGTTTTTTTCTTTTTATTTATTTGTTTATCTTCCCATCAAATTTGAGTATACACCAGATAAAATGACATTACAAATACATTACAAACAGGATTTTATGTCTAAAATTGATTTGTCCATGTGACCTAATGCCCAAAATCTAAGATTCTGTTTCTTTTCTGCTTTAAAACTTTAAATGACCAATAGTCTGATGATAAAAAAAAAATAGAAAGAAAGAAAACCCTCTGCCACAGTATTCTCTGATGACCCTTGGTGACGAGCCTCATCGACATAACATCTATTGTGAATATCTCATGTGTCTTTGTCACCACTGTCTTTCATTTAAGGAAAAGAAATTCTGATTCTCAGAATCCTCTTCCTTTTTTAAAAAAGTTAAATTTATTTCTTTATTAAGTGTGTATGGCTGTGTCATGTAAGTGAGGAGGTCAGAGGAAAATTTGCAGAGATTGACTATCTCACTTCAGTATCTGGTTCCCAGGCAGCGAACCAAAGTTGCCAGGACAGAGCATATGCCGTACACTGAGCCATCTTGCTCTTCTCTTCAGAACCCTTTGTCGTGTATGCTTCACAGTTTGCCATGAGGGGAGCTCATGGTAATTTGGAAGGTAGCAGTGAGCTGGAAGAACATTTTTACAGGGAAAACTTTAGTTTCTGTAGCCATTTGTCTGGTTTCTGGGGACTCCGTGGACATAATGTGATGGCATCTACCCTCAGCAGGGCATTGGCTGGCCTCTGTGTGTGCTCACAGCAAGCTCTTGTTAGATTTCTTGTTGTTGTTATTGTTTAGGTTTGTTAAAGACCACAGGAAATTTAAAAAATCACTACATTAATGCAAAATCTTTAAAAAGAATAAATTTTGCATTATAACAAAATAAGAATCTTGCACTAAAACATCTATCCTAAATATCTAGTCTATGTTGTAGAAATTTCTTTGAAAATTGAACTTAGGACTGTGGTGACATAAAACTAAACATTTTGAAGGGTACTCTCTTCTACACTATGAGCTAAAGATAACAGAATGAGACCTTTGTCATAAAACACAAATGAAAACTAAAAATTAATTCTGAAATTATAAGTGAGCATGTAGTCTTCTTATGATAAACAACACTATGTTATGAGCAATGAGATTTCCCAGGCCACCACAAGGGATGAGCAGACACTTATCAAGTCTGATGATCTGAGTAAAATCCACACTCTAGACCCACATGATCAAGTGAGAGAACTGAGTCTTTCAAGTTGTCCTCTGACCATACAGGACCACTGTGGAAGACATGCACAGTAGGAATATACTACATACACACATACATACATACACACACACACACATATGTGCATGCATAAGGGGATAAAAATACACAAAAAATTAAAGGGAATGTTTTAGAAATTTAAAAAATGTATGAAATATATTGACATTTCTTTTTAGAATCAAAAAGTTTGTTTTGAAAACTCTATAAATACATGTACTACATGTGCCTGCACATATATATCAGTAATGACATTATTAGTAGAGTACTCTTTGTATCTGTCTTTTTCATTTCTGCATGACAAATGTGTATTTATTGGTAATTAATATGTCATTAGCTATGGAAGAATAATCCAATAGATTTGTGTGCACTGACACTAAGCTGTGTTTGCCATATGCAATGTTAATGATGGAGATTTGGTAAAAATACTAAGCATTGCTCTATTTTTATAAAAAAGGGTGTTCATATTAATGTCATTTTATGGCTATTTTTTTTTGCATGTAATTATGTGTACCAGATGTATTCCTGATGCCAGTGGAGGCCAGAAAAGGTCATTTTAATAACTGGAACTAAAGTATCAGGTATTTATGAGCCACTGTGTGGGTTCTTGGAATTAAACCTACTCCTCTGCAAGAGCAGCAAGTGTTTTTAACAGCTGATTAATCTTTCTATCTATACATGACTTCATACAAGCACACAAATGTGTTTGAGCACACACCTGTATGAGCCAATATATTCTTTCTGGGGAATAGCCTATTCTTTTGTGTTTCTGCTTTATATTTTAATGAAGAAAATGTTACTAAGAAAATCACTTAAAGTATGATCAAATGCATGTAAGGTCAACAATTAAGTCACTGGAATGCATATTTCTGTTTAAGTGGAACACAGTTGTATGATTCATGTGTCTGGTAAGAACTGCAGCTACTATGTTGTCACAATTTCTATTTCTCATGATAAACTTTTTCCAATTTATACATGTATCTTGAGTCTTCAGTCTATACTATTAATATTACTTCTGGGACCTCAGAAATGCAAAAACTTCATCTTCTCATTTGATGTTTTTAGAAAAAATGCTATTTTGACATCTTGTAAAAAGTTCAACGAGTGATTTCCTGTGTAATAGTTGGGAATGCATGACTATATACCCCAACATTGGAAGACAGAGACAGGAAGCTGCCAAGAGCTTGTTGCCTATTCCTCCAATCTGAAGTAGAGCGCTTCCATTTCACTAAGACACCATGGCTCAAGCAACAAGGAAAAGAGTCAAAGAATAACTTGTCTAGCTTCCTATTCTGTCTTTTCTACATAGGCACATAGTATTGCACATAATACCCACACACTTACATAATACAGCATACACACACATACACACACAAATCAAACCATTAATTTCTTACCTCAGATGTAGTGATGGAAAAATAACTAACACCGTACACTAGATAGTATGAAATGTCAAGAAAAACATTGAGATGAGGACGATGGAGGATCCAAACCACATTGTTACTAAATGCTTTCTTGAGAAAGTGCCTTCAGTTCTTTCTTCCCTACATACTACAGTATAAAATGTGCTGAAGTAATGGTATTCAAAGAATAACTTGACAAAGCAAAATGAAATACAAAATTATAAAACAAGAAAAAAAAATTTAAAGTTCACATTAAAAGACGAGGCTATTACTTCCACTTATGAAGAACCTATAACCTCAAAGAGTAAGTGCTCTTTTAAGTAGGGGATTCTGGAATATTCAGTGTGGAGTCAACCAGCTGTGGTGATTTATTCTAGCTTCCAGCTTCAGCATGTTCCCACGCATAAAATGCATCTCACACTGTGTTAAACTGCATTGTACATGATCTTAAGCATTGTCAGAAATTGAGTTAATAAAGGATATGTGACAATATCTCATTATTCTGGCATCAAAAGAAGAGCACAGGGGTACTCTTCAACAATATGAATGCACCTGGAAGGCATTATGTTAAGTGAATTAAGTCAAGCATGGGGGACAATGATCTCACTCATATGTGGAATAAAAATAACAAATCGAAACAAAAAAAAACTTGAAAAACAAAAGTCCTGTTTGTACAGATTAGGGAAGAGAATAGTTGGCGCCAAGAGCTGGAGTCATTTGGGGAGGGGCTAGATGCTCATTTTGAGATGGTCAAGGTACATTAAATGTCAGTGTGAGTCAGCTCATAGCCACCGGCAGCATTTAAATGTAGAGAGATTTGGTGGAGGGCAGCATATGTAAGCTTTGCTTATTCTAATTTTCACTAAAGACATGTTTGAGAAAGTACTACTTTTCAAGAGAAGCTTGTTTCATTTACATTCTGTGAAATAGCAAGAGAAAAAAATTCCTGGGGTTTTCATGCCCATGGTGCCAGAAACTGACTTTTCAAATCTCACTGGTAACTATACATGGCAATCAACCCAACTGACACCTGTGAGGGTCAGTGTTCTTCTGTTAGATCCAAGCTTCTACCTTGATCACACCTTACTAGTTAAAATAAATCCAGCAAGGCTCCTCCGCCCCATCTTATTGCTTTTTTTCTTGTTCTCTGCATTTTTCTCCCATCTCTCATCCTCCTTCTCCTTCTTCTTGGCATCAATGCTCTAGAAAAGATGCCCTTACAGATTTACAAGTTATCCTTCTTTTGGTGATACAAGAGGATAAGAATTTTGACTAGATATAAGGAAGCCATTCAGAAATTGTGTATGGAATGGGAAATTCATGGTGAAAGATGAAACAATATGCTCTCGGGATTACTACTTGTTTGCTGACTGCCTGGAAGTTCCAGCCAGGGCCAGGGTTGTTGGGTGTCTGGTCTGTCAAAAACCCTGTATAACCTTGTCTTGTTGTTCCACTAGCTCTTAGCGTTTAATTTGTGAAATGAGTATAATCAGGGTGTCCTGACAGGAATCACGTAAGGGTTAATTAATGGTCATTTGTTAAGTGTGCCGAGACTGTCAGATTAAAGCATTAGGGAAGTGTCAAGTTTGTGTTATTATGATATTATTTTTCTTTGTTTGGTAGGAAATGCCATTTCGGTGTAATTTGCTTGAACAGTAAAATAAGCCATTTTAATCAGTGCACAATCAAGCCCTTATTCACTGAGGACAAGGGTGCTTACAGTCCGCAAGGAGACTAGTGTCAGCTGACACAAGGGCAGGCATCTGAAAAGTAGGCACTGGACACAAAGAAAACCCAGAAAACGAGACTTGTGGCAATCATTTACTGAGTGCCCAGGGGGCTCATGTTACAGACCCAATATGAACTACTAATAACAGAGGAAACCGAAAATTTGTAATCTTAGCAACCAGTACTCCCTCCCTAAAAATTTTCCATGTCACCAAGACATTTTTGAAGTATTTGTATATATGACTTAGTAACTGTGTCAAATGTTTCATTAAAATCCAAAAGGGGCATTGACATACAGAGTTATGAAACACTTAACAGCCCCAAACCATAAATATTTGTGTATAATCTCATTTGTAGAAATATACATTAGTTGTAACTTAGTCTTTACAATTTTGCTAATATCAGTTATCTTTGAGTTTTCCAAAAAAGATTTTGGCTCTTTTAATATTTAAACATTATTTGGCAACTTATATAAGTTACAATTTTTTTAAGATATTATTTTTATTACACGTATTACTACCTATAATAAATAGGCCTGTAAGCATATTCACTAATTATCATTTAAAATGAGAAAAATTACTTGACATATGTAACACTTAATTGATTCCAGATAGTCATTTTCTAAACAATGTGTAGCACAAAATGATTATCATGTGTTGTATCAAAAGATATTTGATGATTCTGTAAGCTTTACGAAAAATATTATAGTTACATAAAATTCTACCCGTTTTATAACCTTTTTGGCATATAAACTGGCTGTTTGGTCTAAAGGTATCTACAAGCTTCAATTTGAAATGATGCAAGGATAAACTTTACGCTTAACCCTTGTATCAACACAAAATAATGAGAGAGCTATCTTCATAGTTCCCTTGGGTAGTTTTAGAAGAGTCTCATGGGTCTCTATTTTACCACTTTAGCTTTACAATCTAGTTGCAAACGATCGCTGCTCATCTCTTTAAAGTGAAGGCCAGATGCTGCCACAGCACTATTTTAAATGCACTGGTTGGCCACAAGCAACTTTCCTTGTACTCTGTAAAAGCCATCAAGGTCCTACCTGTAGCATCCACTGTGTGTTTTTGAACTCTGTTCTGAGTTGCCTTGTCATCGAAACTACTGTAGACTTGCTGCTTCTCTTGGAAAAATCTCAGAAGCATGATGTAAATTTTTCCCATGGCATTAGTTCTTTCTGTTCTTTTCGTGTGTCTTCTGCTTCACTTCATTTGAATTTCTACCCAGGCATTATCTAGACATGTTTTCCTAGCCACCTGCTGGATACCACCTACAACACCTTACCAATACCTTATTCTGCTTATATCTTCTTAATAATACAGTCTATACTCTGTTTAATGTACATTCATCTCTCTTAGTGAAGAGGAACTTTGTGTTACTCACTTTGTTGGTGTATAATGCAAATGTGTGGAATAATTAAATGTTTAATGTAAATACTTCCCTCTACATAAAAATGTTCTATCAACAATGTGTTCACTCATATTTATAGCAACAAATTGTTGCATAGTAAAACCCAATAATCAGAAAAAAATAGCTTTCTGAAGATATACACATATTAATATGAGATAAAATTATATCAGATTTGTTTAAATTTGACAGTTTATTATACAATGAAATTATATCCAATTATTAAACTTAATCACTGCTTACAAGAAAAACAGCAATTAATTATATTCAAATAGCTTACTATGTAAATTCAAATGTTAATCATTCAATATTTTACTTTTTAACAATATATACAATATAGCTTTCTAATAAAGTGTCCAATGGAATAGATATACATGTATTGAATTCTAGAAGACTTTTTTCTTCTGGAGAAGAACAATCAAATCTAACATAGATATTTTCCGAGTGCATCGTTAAAATTTTATATAAATCCAAATATTCTTTAGTTCTAATTGTTCAGAAACTATTTAAATCCCAAATAAATGAAGTCAAATATTATATCTTAAGATCCATATCTCAAGTGATATTTCTTAGTACATATAATGGAAAGCTTATTTTAATATATTTGTGTATTCTATCCAATGGGGCATACTTTGAATTCAGTACATTAAGAATATCTTGGGGCAGTAAAAGGGCTCAGCCGGTAGAGAAATGTGCTGACAAGATTGATGACTTTTATTCAGTTCCTGGAACGCACATGGAGAAAAGAACCAACTCTCATAAGTTTTCATCTGACCTCATGTGCAAACATTGACACGTGTCCCCTCACATATACAGATACACACAAATAGATAGCATTATTTTGAATAGAACATGTCTGTTGGGTATTCAAAAGGTGAAAAAGACTTTTAAAAAGCAATAATAAGCTTGTATTGTTTTGTGGTGAAGTATTGAGGTAATTTTAGTTGAAACATGATATGAAGCTAGCATCTAGGAAAAGCAAGGGAAGTAGAAGTGTTACATGGGGAGGGGAAGAAAAATCTTAGAGAATGGGATAACAGGAAACAGATGCTATATGGGGCATAATGGGAAAATGGGAAGGGTGATGATAACTGAGTAAGAAGTCCAGGCATGAGGGAAGGGATAATAATGCTTCTTAATTTAGTTACCTAGAGGTTTATTTTGCTATGCTATTTAAATTTATTAACTTTATACTATTTTTGGTTACTTAATAAAACGAAAGAATGTTTCTTACCACTTACCTAAGTACTGTTAGGATAGGATAGGAGAAAGGGTAATACAGGTAGAGAATGAGGAAAGTAAGGCAAACAACAATACATTTATCATCCATAAATACTATTTTATGAACTTACTTAAAATTCAAATACATACATATATGTGTGTGTGTATGTGTGTGTGTATGTGTGTGTGTGTGTGTGTGTGTGTGTGTATCCATGCATAGATAGAAAGTTTAGCATAATAGAGCTGAAGCTGCCTTAGGAGCCTTCTCCTTGAAAACTAGCTCTCATGATATCAAAACATGATTATAAACTGCCAAGTGAGAGGCACTCTCTGTAGTCTCACCTAGCTGTAAAATCTATGACCATAGGAATTCCTGATCAAGCAAGCTATTCCACTGATGCAGAAAGATTTTATTTGGGGGATAACGCACAGTTGTCTAATTGGACTTAAAGCACACTGAACAGGAGAAAATTCATGCCAGGTTTTGTAATCTCTATTCTAGAAGAGAACCTACTGCGGATGTTTTCCTAAACTAATGTAACTTCTAAATGGTTTCTAAATACTATTATATTTACAGAGAGGTTTAGTTTTTAATCCTCCTCAAAGAAACTTTTTTGTTCAACTTTTGGAGGCAAATGCAGAGATTCACAACTGTTAAAATCCAAATAAAAATGTCTATATCATGCCCAAGTAAATTAATGCAACCCCAAGGCCATACCTACACCTAAAGTTTAGGGAAAATCACAGAAAGCAATATGAGGAATAGATTAAAAGAGCCAGCTGGCCTGGGTCTGGAAAAGCCTGGGATAAAACTGGACTCTCTGAACATA
>NC_022009.1:31408672-31417579 GCF_000317375.1 Microtus ochrogaster | reverse complement strand
AATAAATAAATAAATAAATAAATAAATAAATAAATAAATAAATAAATAAAAGAGCCAGAGGACAAAGAAACTTACTACCAGATACTATCTATCTTCTAGACTTGGTAAGGAAAATGCACATCGGAACTCTGAACAATGTGAATGCCTGAAAATACTGGCCTAGTAGCATTATTTGATGGGAGAAATTTCAAAAGATCCTGTCCCCTGATGAAGACTGTATGTGATCAATGGTTACTGCGAGAGGAATTGTCAGACATCTTAAGGTATGAGCTCCCATACATGTTTTCTAATCTAACATTTCAAACTCTAAACACTTGTATATATGAGCTATGTTAAATGGACTTATTGGATGTATCTCTATCTCTCTCTATTTCCATAGGTCTATCATTTATCTATCTATGTATATCTCATGTATGTTTTTCTCTCTCACATTTTTTTAAAAAAAGAAAAGGTTGTGAATTTGAAAAGGAATGAACACAGACATTGGCAAGGAGAAGGAAATGTGCAAGTGGTGTTGATGTGCTGCTAATCATATATGAAGTCTCAGAGGCTATAAAATTAAGATAAAAATACAAAGATATGTATAGTGTGAATATATCTGTGTTTCTTCATATAGGGAACATATGAAACACTATATGTTAAGACTCATAAGTATAGTTGCATGATCCCAGGGATTAGAGAGCTCAAGAAGTGGTTCCATAGAATCTACAATTTTGATGGATGATAAAGGAAGTGTCCGGGTCCTAAGGTTGACTCATGGAAGCTTTCAGGTTGCAGAGAAGTTGGATTTTCAAAGCAGTTGCTTCACCATCTTCAGGCATGTTCTGTTGTTCACTTTGTTCTGCTATCTCTATTATTAGCACATTACAAAAGTTTCAGCTTTGGAAACGATGGATTTTTGCTGACTATTTAGACAGACATATGTTATCATTGACATGACTGAGCTACAATTTTAGTAATATGCAATAATCTATGACCGTATTTGTTTCTCATTTGAGGCCAGGAAGAAAAGAGAAGTCCTATCTTACAATATGGGAATTCTAGTATTGTCAACTACGACTAGCCCTGTTTGTCACTGAGTTTCTTAATAGTACATGTGACCAATGCTTAAAGCGGGGATTTACAGGACTTAGGATTTTCATAAATTTCTCTTGTGAAACATAGGTTTTATTTACCTTAACAAACACAATCATTTTCTGGCATGTCCAAAATCAGATTACTGGGAATTTAATGTCTCAAATTAAAATAACTCATTTTGATGTGGCTTAACAGTTCTTAAAAACAAGTCAGCATTCTATTAACAAGCAGGTGTTTGGAAAATATCAGGAGCTGAGGCTTAATGTTTTATTTGGCAGAAAGTTGTAGGTGTACGGGCATTAAATTATCCCAAATACACTAGCAAAGAAGATACTCACAGACTGAGCTCCAGAACCTAGTAGTCACAAGGAAAGCAATCCCTTATTTTGTTATGCTATATCCTGCTTCAGTCTTTTAATTTTACTTTTTTGTAATGCATCAAAGAAGCCCAGGCATGGGAGGGATAAAAATGCTCCTTAATTTGGTTATCTAGCAGTTTAATTTGTTATGCTATTTAAATTTTATTAACTTGATCCTATTTTTTGGTTCCTGAATAAAGTGAAAGAAAGTTTCTTACCACTTAACTAAAATTTTTAAATTGCAGTTATCCTTTAAAAATCACTTTTAAAATGCTGTTCTGCTCTTTATTGACTTTTTCTGATGTTATCTTCTTCTTATTTTCCAACTATGTGCATGAGAATAAGTGATGCAGGACTTGACAAATTATATTTCTGTCTTGCTAACAACACTGTGAATGAATTCAGGCCAGATTCCAGGCCATAGTTATCACTTATCTGCTGTATATAACTTAACTTGTAGCCTAGAGCAGCTATTTAATAAGTGTTCGTTGAAGTTTTACAAACACGGGCATTCTAATTGGTTGGTTTCTTACTCATCTGTCTTCAGTGTACATCCCCTCCCATTGCTTTATGCACCAGCAAGCAATTAAAGGCACCATTTAGAACCTCCAGGAATATGTTATAAAATGACTTCATCATTGTTGTCATCAAACATATACATGTTAACTAAGCACATATGATAACTCTGGGTGGCACATGTTTTGCTCTGTGTCACCCAAAACAGTAGTGAGAGCTAGAAAATGCAATAGTGTTAGGAGGATAATTTTGTTCATTTCTTAGAAGATGATTCAAACAAATTTACCATATTAGAATGATAGATTTTCCTCATTGAGACAAAGAACTAGAGTTTGGGGGATAAAGTTAAAATTTTACATTTGTTTAAGTTCAATTTATGTAAATTATTTCACGTATCTTTATTATTATGTAGAAAGAGCTTATAGGTGAATTACATCTATGAGAATTAGCCCAAAGATGTCCATATCCTAACCTATGGACCCAGTAAATATGTTGTAACCCTTAGAAATAGGGAGGTTAAAGACAGAATTTCTGTTAAATACCATCAGTTGGAAATTGTATCCTGGACCATCCAGATAAGTCGAACTGAGCTCACGACTATTCCAATGCCAAGAACTCTTCTTGATAATGGTAGAAAAGGGAGGTCTGACTATGAAAGCCTGGTCAAAGGTGTCACTTTGATTGTAGAAGGACTAAGATCTAGCCAAGGAACATCCATATCTCGGAGGACAAAAATACAAGATATTGGATTTTGAAATAATCTTCCTGAACAAATGTGGCCTTGGCAATAGTTTATTTTTTATCTATTGTAAGCTGAATGGATTTTTCGCTTACAGAATTATAAAGAAGTGAATTTGCAAAATCTTAAGTCTCTGTTTCCCAGTAATTTGTTTTAGAAGACATGGAAAGTTACCATACTATTACTTTTGGGCTTGACAATTCTCTGAATTCAGGTTTACATATGCTTTCTATTTTATTTCTTATTTTCATATCTTGGGTCTATTTAAAATAAGATATGTTCATACCTTTTTTTTAACCTAAAATTATGTATTTGATACACTCCAGTAAAACCTCTCAATTCAGTGCTTTAGCAAAGGATTTTGTAGCAAACCCCCATCCTCTCGCACAATAGAAATCAAAGCTTGCAAATCTCATGCCATTTATTTCAGTTGAAATCTGCATGACGCGTAGCATGAGTAACAACCATAATAGGGCCCTCGTATTGTAATCTGGATAGATGTCTGCAATGCTTTGGAAATCAAATATTGTTCCCCTTGACATTTTGACAAGCAATTTCTACAACAATATACATTTGGCTAACTCATGAATGTAGTACTTCTCGTCCTCTGGATTGTGCAGGGTTTGCACTATGCTAAGAATGACAATTATAGAACTGACTTGCATCTGCCAAGTGAACAGATGGTCTTGGAGTTTAGAGGAACAATAGTGAAGAAAGAAAAGGCAAAGGGGTGTGGTGAAGGAAGATGGTGGAGTGGGATAAAAAAAATCTCTCAATCCTAAACAACACAGATGAAATGGAAGAAGGATTCAGACAAAGCATACTACAGTTTGCTATGGAAAGTTAAGAAAAACTCGAAGAAATCTCTTGTTTAGTCACCTCCTCATAAGTGACTAGGAAACCTTGCTGACCATCCACTTGAGACCCACAAGCTATAAAATTATAATGTTAACACTCTCACTTGCAGAAAGAACTAGTTTAAAATGTAATTCATGTAATCAATGATAAGTTAAAGAGATGTGACAATTTTACCTTGAAGAGTTTATATGTGGTTTTATTTTTGAAGAATGTTTATCTTTGCTACAAACATCAAAAACAAGAATTAAAACTGAACCAATTCAATCCATTTATACAGATTATCTTTGTAAGAACAATGAGGTAACTGTCCTTTTTTTATGTTCTGGGTAATCTTATCTTGATTGAGGAAAAAGCACACCAAGTGGTGAATTGTAGAAGAATTGTAGGTACCCCATTACTTCTTGCAAATCTCTCTCTCTCTCTCTCTCTCTCTCTCTCTCTCTCTCTGTGTGTGTGTGTGTGTGTGTGTGTGTTTGTCACAGGCAATATTTACTTACTTCTAGGCTTTACAATGAAAGTTGAAAGGGTGCTTTGCTAGCAAAACATTAGGAGGAGAAAGATAAAATTGGTGGTGTTAGCCTGTGTTCACAAAAGATCCTTTTCTCTCCTGTTCAAAAAGCCATTGACTTAGGCAGTCCTCTGGGAGATTCTGGCTATAGAATTCAATATGGTGGTTTTTCAGAAAATTGGGAATCAAACTACTTCAAGACCCAGCAATACGACTCTTGGGCATATACCTAAGAGATGTTCAATCATATTACAAAGACATTTGTTCAACTATGTTTATAGCAATATTATTTGTATTAGCCAGAATCTGGAAGCAACCTAGATGTCCCTCAACCATAGAATGGATAAAGAGAATGTGGCACATTTACACATTAGAGTACTATTCATTGGTAAAAACAATGACATCTTGAAATATGCATGCAAATGGATGGAACTATAAAACATCATACTGGGCAAGGTAACCCAGACCCAAAGGTAAATATGGTATGTACTCACTCATAAGTGGATACAAGCTATCAACAAGAGTATTGAGCCTACAGTTCATGATCATATAGAAGCTAAGTAACAACTTTTGAATTCATATTATGAAACCCAGAAAAATTCTTTCATAGCAAGCAATATATTAAAATGTCAAGGAATTTGTGGATAAAAAAAGTAAAATTAATTAGCAAGGTATCACAAAAAAGTGGTATAATTGTAGGACAGTCCTAAATCTTTAAACTTAGAATATTTATGGCTAGAACAAATAGATTTAATTAACAGATAGACACAAAGCATGAAACAATAGTAGGAGCTACATGGGATGCTGGTAAAGGGAGAATGAAATGTGGGGCTGAGAGAAGTTTTAATAGAATTAATATTTGATTCATTTTTAATGATCCAACCTGAAGGACTTGTAGATAAGTCTTCTCAGAAAAAAAAATATATTGAGTCTGATTGTGAACGCAAATGAAGAAGTAGGGATAGAAAACCTATAAAGAGTTGGAATTGAATTTTGCATCATTGAAGACAATGGAAACTGTCAGATTAAATGGAGTAAATATGGAAAGGCAACAAAAACTGAAAAAAGGAATTTTTTTGGAGCTAAAGAAATCATTTCTTCTCATGAATGCAAAGTGAAAGAAAGCAAGACACAATGCACGTCAAATTGACAAAAGAAATTTTTAAAAATACACACATCTTGAATTTTCTTTGTAGTGTTGGCACCAAGTATAAAATTACTTACACAGTATCTCGAACATTTATTTGTCACTGTAAAATTAACACCTACTGAATATTTTTCTTTGTAGTAGAGCTTCTTTATGTTGAGCATGTGTATGTTTAAAAACTCAGATATCTTGATATATTCAGAAAAATGTAAATATTTTAGACATAGGAGGAGGTAATTCCATTTAGTGCAATAACAGACACTGTAAAATAAGTTTTGACATTGAGCAGAATTCAGAATTAAACTTAAAGACGTAGGAATTCATTCTTCAATAGTATGTAACTCATTTTCTGAAGTTGATAAGTTCTGGAAGCTTTTTATTTATTTTTTTATTTTATTTTAAAACAATCTTTCCTCATTTTACATACCAATCCCAGTTTCCACCTCCCCCCTCCAGCTCCCACCACCCTATCCACTCCTCAGAGAAGGTATGAATTTCCATGTGAAGTCAACAAAGCCTGACATATCAGTTTTAGGCAAGACCAAGGCCCTCCCTTGGTATTTTTCCATAAGGAATGGGTTCCAAAAAGTGAGTTCAAGCACTAGGGATAAATATCCTGGTCCCACTGCCAGTGGCCTACCAACTGTCCCAGCCACACAAGTGTAGCCCATGTTCAGAGGGACTAGTGTGGAGCTACGTAAGTTCCCCTGCTATCAGACTGGAGTCATTGAACTCCCATTAGATCAGGTCAGCTGATTCTGTGGGTATCCTCATCATTGTCTTGATCCTTTGGCTCATATTATCGCTCCTTCCTCTCTTTGACTATATTCCAGGAGGTCAGTGCCGTGCTTAGTTGTGGATCTCTGCATCTGCTTCCATCAGTTACTGGATGAAGGTTCTATAGTGGTAATTAAGGTGGTCATCAATCTGATTGCAGGGGAAGGCCAGTTCGGGTAGTGGGAAGCCGCTTCTTTGTTCCTGGATGCTCAGAACCACAATTATCAAACAGAAATTGCCTTAATTATTGCATTGCTTGGCCTATTAGCTTATGCAAATTTTTAGGTTACTCTTATCTATTAAATTAACCCAATTCTACTATTTTATATTTTACCACAAGGCTCATGGCCTACAGGTAATGTTTCAGCTGGCAGCCTGTGTCTTTCTCCTCTGGCTACTCCATGGCATCTCAATGACTCTGCCTACTTTCTCCCAGCATTCAGGTTCGTTTTCCCCACCTAGCTCTGCTCTACCTTATCACAGGCCAAGGCAGATTCTTTATTCATTAACAAATAAAAGCAACACATATACAGAAAGATTTGCCACACAAAATTCAGGTACCTTCTTCACTATTGCTTAGGGTTTTAGCTGGGCTAATCTTTGTGGATTCCCGAGAATTTCCCTAGTGCCCGGTTTCTTGCTTACCCCAATATCAAGATATTTTTTTTCTTGATTTCTTTCTCTGTCCTTCACCCATCTTAACCATTCCATACTCTTCCATGCTTCCCTTTTCCCTTTTCACTCCTCTTCCACCCTCCCATTTTCCTCTCATGCTCCCAGTGTTCTCAGGAGATCTTATTCATCCCCCCTTCTGAGGGGCATCTATGTATGCCTCTCTTTAGGTTCTTCTTATTACCTAATTTCTCTGTGGTCATGAACTACAGGTTGGTTATCCTTTGCTTTCTGTCTAAAGACCTCTTATGAGTGAGTACACATTATATTTGTCTTTCTGGGTCTGGGTTCCCTCACGTAGGATGGTTCTTTTCCAGTTCTAACCATTTGTCTGCAAATTTCAAGACATCATTGTTTTTCAACTCTGAGTAGTATTCCTTTGTGTAAATAAAGCAGACATTATTTGTCCATTCTTCAGATGAGGGGCATGTAGATTGTTTCCAGGTTCTGGTTATTATAAATAATGCTGTTATGATCACAGTTGAGCAAATGTCCTTATGGTATGCGTGTACATCTTTTGGGTATATGCCCAAGTGTAGTGTTGCTGGGTCTTGAGGTAGGTTATTTCCCAATTTTCTGAGAAACTACCATACTGATTTCCAAAGTTGCTGTACAAATCTGCTTTCCTACCAGCAATGGAGGAGTGCTCTCTCTATTCCTCATCCCCTCCAGCAAAAGCTATCATTGGTGTTTTTGATCTTAGCCATTCTGACTGGTATAAGATGGTATCTCAGAGTCATTTTGATTTTGCCTTCCCTGATGGCTGAGGATGTTGAGCAGTTCCTTACATGTCTTTTTGTCATTTGAGTTTCTTCTGTTGAGAATTCTTTGTTTGGATCTCTACTCCATTTTTGAATTGGATGTATTGGTATTTTGATGTCTAGTTTCTTTAGGTCTTTATATATTTTAGAGACTAGTCCTCTGTCTGAAATGGGGTTGGTGATAATCTTTTCCCTTTTACTAGGCTGACTTTTTATCTTATTGACTATGTTCTTTGCCTTATAAAAGTTTCTCAGTTTCAGGAAACACCATTTATTTATTGATGTTTTCATTGACTGTGCTAATGGTGTCATGTGTTCAAGGCTAATTCCCACTCTATGTTTTGTGTGGCTGGGTTTATGTTGAGGTCTTTGATCCATTTGACTTGAGTTTTATACATGAGATACAGATCTATTTGCATTCTTCTACATGTTGACATCCTGTTATACCAGCACCATTTGTTGAAGATGCTTTCTTTTCTCCATTGTATAATTTTAGTTTCTTTGTCAAAACTCAGGTGTTCATAAGGGTCTGTATTAATATCTGGATCTTTGATTTGATTCCATCAGTCAACCTGCTTGTTTTCATGCCAATATCAAGTTGTTTTTATTACTGTAACTCTTTAATAGAGCTTGTTGTTAGGGATGTTGAGGCCTATGAAGTTTGTTTACTGTCCAGTATTGTTTTGGCTATCTTAAGGGTTTTTCTTTTGTTGTTGTTGTTTTTTCAAGTGATATTGAATATAGTTCTTTCGAGGGCTATGAAGAATTGTATTGGAATTTTGATGGGAATTGCATTGAATCTTTAGATTGCTTTAGGTAAAATTGCCATTTTTATTATGTTGATCCTACCTACCCAAGAACATGGGAGATCTTTTCATTGCCTGATATCTTCTTCAATCTCTTTCTTCAAATATTTGAAGTTCTTTTCATACAGGTCTTTCACTTCTTTGCTCAATTTTGTTCATACAATATTGTTCATAAGATCCAGAAACTGGAAACAACCTAGATGCCACTCAACCAAAAAAATGGATAAAGATAATGAGGTACATTTACTCAATGGAATACAACTCAGCAGAAACGAAATGACGGGTTGAAATTTGTAGGAAAATGGATTGAACTAGAGGAATCCAGCCTGAGTGAGGTAACACAGACTCAGAAAAACAAACATGGTATGTATTCACTTGTAAGTAGATGTTAGGTGTAAATCAAAGGATACTCAGCCTGTAGTCCATGATCCCAGAGAAGCTAAGTAACAACAAGAACCCTAAGAAGTTCTACTTGGAAAAGAGAAATAGACAAGATCTCCTGAGGAAATTTGGAGCATGAAAGGCAGAAGGGAGGGTGGAAAGAGAGAAGGAGGAGAGAAGGGAAGGGGGAAGAGAACATAAGTGAATGGGGTGGCTGAGAAGGGGAGGGACAAAATGTGAGAGGAAGCAAAGCGACATCTTGATTGAGGGAGCCATTGTGGCACTAGCAAGAATTTTGGCACTAGG